>NW_021634823.1:0-101475 GCF_004799145.2 Neltuma alba | reverse complement strand
TTTTAAAAAAAACTGATAAATATAATAAATAGGTTTATATTTAAGATAAAAATAACTCAATAATTGGGTTTTATATTAAAGACCGGAGGAGTATTATCATTTCTTATATATTAATTATTTAATTTTATATTTTAATACCAATTCTTTAATAAAAATAAAGGGAGAATTACAATGAGGTCCCAAGTAATTAAAAAACAAGTCCCAGAGGTTGTCATTCTTACTGTAGGACTTGTTATTACAAGCTGCTCAGGTTGTTACTTGGGACTTTGTAGTGATTATTCTCTTATATGGGACTTGAATGTAATTCTCTCAAATAAATTCTTGCGAATAGTATATTCAAGTTTATACCCCTATCGATTAAACTCCCGCGTATGATCAAGAACCGCGTCACTGAGCTTTGAATTGAGGCCGGGAGGTTCATGCTTTTGCGGAACAAGAGAATTAAACTTTACCAGATCAAAGATTTTATGTATATATGAATATATGTAATTTTCGTAAGATTATACATTAATGATTAATAATTAATCGTTATGTTGGTGAAATTTTGTCCAAATGCTTTATTTCCATAAAAACTCTCGCCTTTTGTTAAAAGAATAGGAGGAATTGACTTCAAGGCTTTATTTGGTTGGAGGATTGTTGAGAGGAGGGGAGGAGAGGCCAGAGGAGAAGGGAGGGGATAAGTGTATTTGGTTGAGAAAAATAAAGGAGAGAGGAGAAAAAAAATTTGTCTTTTAGTGCTCCTCTCTCCTCCCCATGCTCCCTTCTAAATTTGGAGTTTTTTTTAGAATGGAGAGAAATATTATGTCTTATGTTGACCAAACTACCTATATTAACTTTTCAATATTTCTAAGTTTGTTCATCTTATTAAAATCTTTTTTTCACTTCTTTATCTTTTTAGCCACTAATAATATTTGATAATGATATATAATATTATAATTATATAATATATACATATCATAATGTGTGTGTTATAATTTTTTTTAGTTTTATCATTTTTTTATCGCATGTAAGTGAGGTAATTGGTTTTTTTTTAAATTGATAAATTAAGAAATAATAATTTTGATATAAATATTGTAATAAAAAAATAAATTAGTCTAAATATAGAGATAAGGGCATATTTGTCAATTTATAATTACTTCCCCTCCGCTCTTCTTATGAACCAAACAAGAAATCTTCTCTCTCTTCCCCTCCCCTCTAACCAAACAAAACTATGACCTCCCTTCCCCTCGCTTCCCTTCCTTAATTAACCTCCTCCCGTTAAACCAAACAAAGCCCAAGAGAATATGAGTTACTCTTTCGGTTGTAAATATAAGACTCTTTTTATAGTGTAAATTACACTATAAAAAGGGTATTATATTTAAGATTGGATGAGTATTAAATATGATAACTATTTAATAGAAATTTTGTTTTACAGTAAAATACAAAAACACTTGTTTTAAAGTAATTTATACTATTATTTCCTCTGACTCTATATACATAAGCAAGATTAATTCTAAACGTAAGCAAAGTTTTTGTTTTCCCTGAAATTATAAACCATATGTTTATTTTTATGCTATTAAAATGCTTTTACCTTAATTATCGCGCATTCTCCCTCACTTATTCCTGTTATATATAAATATAAAAAAAAAAATATTTTTGCTTTTTAGCTCATTTTACACGACTTTAATTACTTGCCTTGGTTAGTTAATTAAATTGCTTTCCAAGAACCAAGAATGTCGAGTGGACTGGAAACCAGGAGCAAGGAGAGAGGCAAGAGCCAAGAAAAGATTGGATAGGGGAGAATAAAAGGAAGTGAAGTGAAGCAAGCAAGGAATCATAACCAAAATGGCTCTTCTTTCTTCGATTTCTTCGTCCCCTCGTTCTCCTTCTCCTTTTCTATTCAACCATCTTCTGCATTCTCCTCCTCCTCCTCCTCCTTCTTGCTCCTTCATTTCCAGGCTTTGCTTCACTTCTTTCAATCTCAGCACCCAATTCTCTTCTTCACCCATCTCTGCAATGCCTCCTTCTTCCCCCAAAATCGATACCTCTTTGCTTACCCTCGACGAGTCTTTCTACGACGACGAGCTCTGGGCCGCTTCCTCCCTCCGCGTCCGCTCCTTTCGCGAATTCCCCCCCGACACCTTCGGCCTCCAGGTCAGTCTTCTACTTCCATTTCTTTTATGTTTACAGTTTTCATTATTTAATCACTCAGAAGCAGGGAAAAATTGGGACTACATTTCTGAATTCCCATCTGAGTAGGAATAGCTGAGTCCTCGCACATGGGACCGTCTTTGAAATTTCCCCTTCTTCTTTTTTTTTTTCGATGGTTGAGTGGGGTAGTGGTTCTTGGAATCCATGTAGGTAGTGACTCATTACATTTTCGTACAACGGGATGCATAGCATATTACGGATTCAATGTTGTTTTCAGTTTCTTTTTCCTTTTCCTTCGTTATCAAGGTTATAATTGGTTTCCCGATTTCATTTCATCTTCATTAAGTTTTATTAGGATCTTGTGAAGTGCTTGACTGAGCGCGAATTTGAAGCACTCAAGGAACGTGTTTCAGGGACAAGAGCAGGCCTTAGAAGAGTCTCTTGCATAAATGCTTCCCTTCCGGAATCGCTTGTATCAAGGATTTGCAGTGAATTATGCTCTGCATGTAAGGTTTGTTTCTTTCGCAGATTCTTTTGATCTATCAATTAACGTTTTTCCAAATAGATTTCCTCGAGCCAACTAAGGCATATATCTAATGGCGAGTGTCATTTATTGACATGCATATGTATAGACGTTGCTCGGTGGTTGGGAAATAAACAAGCTGCAAAATGGGTAACAGAGAATGGGAAAATAGTACTAGTAGTTAGTCTCACTCTTCTGAAGCCAGCAGACTCCTAATTTTAAGAAGTGCTAACCCCCTCATTCTTTTCCTTCTCTATCTGGACGTGGTATGAAGAAAATATGTCATAGCTTTGTTCTATCTGCTCGAATAGTATGTCAGATTTTTGATTCCATGTACTAGTTTGTTTGCACAACCTGTGGAATGATCTATGGTTCGCCAGCATAATGATGTACGGCTTCGATTGCAAGTGCAAATGTGTGTAGAATCAAGATATTTCTTGTGTAGTGGACTTTTTCATAATCTGCTAAGAAATCTCCAGTCTGCAGGCTGTTCGTATTCATTAGACAGTCATGGATTCTGGTCCGCTCGCAGTTGTACTTCCAGCTTTTAACCTCAAGCTTATCATTTTAGCATTACAGCGTATTTCTTTGTAGACTTAGCAATCACGTATTAACTTCGTTTAATGTGCTTCCGCTCTGTCTGTCTGATTAGATATTTATATCAGTTTTCAGGTTCTTGTGTCTTGACAAAATTAATTTTATTTTAGTTAAATTTGTAGTTTTCTGCCAATGGAGAAGACAGAATTGTAGTTGGTACACTTGATTTAAATCAGTGCCTCTGCCTACCTGATGAAATTTCAGGAACGAAGCCAGAGGTATATATTCGGGAACATTGTTAATATGAACATCCACATCCACACACACCCATATGTAAATGAGGTCACATTAGATTTCTGCTAGGAATTCGTTAATAATTATTCTGTGGTTGCTAATTCGAATCCATTGATCAGGTAATGGGATCTGATATCACAAGGGCATACCTCAGTAATGTCTGTGTTGCCAAAGAGTTGCAGAGAAATGGGTTGGGCTATGCTCTTCTTGAAAAGGCAAAGATGGTTGCTTATGATTGGGGTAACTTGCATAATAAACTGTATGCTTAATAGATATTGATTTTGTTAACATTTTCACTTTTAAAAGAAGAGTAGTAACTATTTATTTGCACTGTTTTTAAAGTATCCAATTGCCAACGTAATTTTCGGAGCTTGCTGTTTGGTGTAGTCAGATTTGATTAGATATCAGGGAGCCTTTTGTTCTAATCCAGTGAGGCAAACAAGATACCTCTGTCGATCGGAAAGTTTTCTATTGTTTGAAATTCCTTGGTTCTACCTATTTCTTTCCTAACAAGTAAAGGCGTGTATGTTCTCTGGTTCACATGTGAGAGAGGATAATGAATTGTTTGGAGTTCTTCTGGGCAAATATGTGAAGCTTGGAGATTATTATTATTGTCATTAGTGTAGTTACATAGCTGATTTGATTTGGTTGCTTTCTTACACCTACCAATAAGTTGTTTTTCACATCTCATTTGGGTATATAAAACTGAGATGGATGAATCAGCATTAGCTTTTCCTAGTGGAACAGAGGCACCTAATTTTGAAGTTGCTTACTTATTCTCAGGCATAACAGATCTGTATGTACATGTTGCTGTGAACAACGAACCAGCTAGGAAATTGTATGTGAAGAGTGGGTTTGTATATGAAAGTGATGAACCAGCATGGCAAGCCAGGTTCCTTGATCGACCCCGAAGACTCCTCCTATGGACAGGTCTCTCAAGGGCCTAATTTTACTGCCAAATTTTTTCTGTCTATACTATAGAAGCTCACTTTGTCGACAACCTTTCTTCATTCATATTCCATCTTATTCTTCCTTTTTCATTCCAAATCCAAATGTAAATTTTTGTCATAGTAATAATTCTGGATGACCAAGGAATTCTTATGTGCTGATGAATTGAAGTTTCTTTAGTTGAGGAAATACTTAGATTTCGAAGTCCGTTTGCATTAATGCATTATTGTATCGATTCATGAAGATTTTTTTTTTTTCCAAGAAAAGAAAAGAAAAAGAATGGGGAAGCGTTCTCTCTTGTTCGGGATAGAATCCGGGCCTTCACACCCAATGACAAAGAAGGTTCTACTCCTCCGGTCTTAAATATAAGACCTTTTTTGTAGTGTAATTTATATTACAAAAAAGGTCTTATATTTAAGACCGGAGGAGTACTATTTTTCGGTTGCCAAAGGAAATAAAAAACTCTTTTTTCCGCTGTTTGGTTAGATTAGAGGCTATTGATCATGAAATCATCATGCTTGATTATTATTTATTTTTATAATAGATCAAATATTTGATTCATCACAGAACTTCAAATTGAAAGTAAATCAGGAAAAAAAATATCACTATGAAGAGAATATATAATAAAATTCGTTACAGGTTATACTATTTATGACTAGTACATAATAAACTGTACTTATTATTTCTTAAACTACAACAGTGTTTGTAATTTCTCAAATGATAGAAAGTATGTAACTGTACATACTGAAGCGTCACTATCGTAACTATCTTGAGGACAAACCCTTCTACATTAATTATATTAGACATTGTGAATGTGCATTTAATCTATAACTTTCACGAAAATGCTAGAAAATAGAAATATTCTCTTGCTATTATATATATATATATATATATATATATAAATGTCACCCAATGACAAATGTATAATAATACTACATGTCCACCCACTGTTTTATTTGAAAAGTTAGGCAATATATTAATTGACCATGAAAGCACTTAAGGCGTGCACCTAACCATTGATCAAGAAAGTGACAACTCCACAGACCATACACTTGGCAAACATTTAGTTTATACTCTTTCGGTTTTTAATATAAAATTTAATTAACTAATTTAAGTAGATTAAAATTGATAAAATTATAAAATAGGTCTTATATATAGGATTAACATCAACTCCCAAATCAAGTCCTACATTAAGGAAAGGAGGAATATATCTTAATGAGGATTATGATTATACTTTCCATTAATTCTTATATACGAAGCAAAAGCTCAGTATATTATTTAAACGTGCTTATGGGCACCAATTAAAATGATAACGTGAAAGATTTATAATAGGAAAACAATTAAGAGTTGTTTATTTAAAAAATTTCAATAATAATAATAATTGCATTGATTGGTCATGTATCTAACTTGAAGATTTGAAAGCTTCTCATGACCATACAAATTAATTCAGAAACCTAATGCATATAATTAAGTAGTTAAAATGAAGCATCGATCTCGTTGGCCACACAGAGCTTTCCAGCTTCTGATAAGGATCTGCCAAGTACGACTTACTACCATACACTATGTGTTTACTCTCTCTTTAAATCCATTCTTTATATATTTCTTCGCGTGTGTGTTGCTTTGGCTAGTGCATCTTTGTGATAATATTAGCATAAAGAAGATAAAGTAGGCAATTTGGCTTCCCTTGTCCGATAAATATATATATTGCAACACGATGTCTCTCTCTGTTTTTTTTTTTGGAGTATATTTTTTCAATAATGCGAACAAACACAACTGGTTTGTTAGGTAAAACCAGATTAGTTAGAGAAAACGTCATTGTCCTTTGTAAATAATAACCAATACATATAGTACTTCAATTAGAACACGCAAGTCAAACAGTGAAACAGCGCTCATCATTGAAAAAAGGCCAAACTGATCATAGCATGTTATTGAGCATGGATGCCAGAATAAATCTTAGTAGTACTAATGCGTTTGACATATCTAACGTTTCTAACTGTTCTCTTGATCTTAATTTGATTTTCTTACATTTACTTGCCAAGTTGTCTTAAACCCACTTGAGCCACACACACACACACACACACACAAAATAGATCCTTTAGTGACTGGGGAATCATATTATTTTAGAATTAAAATCTTGAATGCATTTGGTGGATCCATATGAAGTAATTTTGAAGAAATTTCAGGAATATATGTGTGAATAGTAATAATAACAACAACAGTTACAGAAAAACAATCAACAGTTAATGACGTACGTATATATAGATAACAGTGAACTTTATCAGACACGTACGAAAACTCTATTACATATCGCAGATTGAATTTCTACCCAAATGAAGGCATCGATTTGATTAATTTGATGCCATCCATTTGCTTTCTTGACTTTCTCTAATAATAATCCACTGGATGATCATCATGTAAATTAAAGAAATTAAGTAGAAAGTTGGAAGAATCAAATACATATATATATATATATAGACAGAGAGTCACAGACAGTCAAAACTCAAGCATAAGGAAAAACAAAAAGCTTTGATTGACAGTTTGCATATGTTTCCCCTGTTCTGTACATATATAATTGCCAAAGGAGCCTCTTTTCCTCCTTCTCAGTTACTACCCTCTCCATTCAAAATCAACAAGAAAATATATAGCTAGCTACTATGTATATATATTGATAAAGAGAGAGTAATTAATGGTGGCCACATTTTTATATATAATTTGATTTGATTTGATTTATTATGCATTTTTACGAATTTCTGGTGAGCTCAGAGGCGGTGGCAAGACATCGCATGACTTCAACTTGAGCTCTCAGATATTGTACATAATCTAGGGTTTCTTCGATCAAAACAACGTCGTCATCCATGGACTCTCCTCCTGGCAACAGACTCTTGAGCATTTTCGTTCTCTTCTTCACCAACCTCTTCGCAATCCAATTCGCCATCACCTTTGGTGACCCTATTTTCTTCTTCTTCTTCTTCACTACTTTACGCACCAGACGGCTGCGTTTCAAGATCCTTCTGCTTCTGCAAAGGCTAGACGACGACGTCGTACTCTGAACTTTCCCTTTCGGCCTCTGGTTCTCCGGCGAGCCAAATATGTGCTCCGTGAGGATTTTGTTGTAGCCGTCGTCGTCTGGTGAGGAGGCTTCAGCGATAAGGGCTCGGCTCCACCGTGCGGCTCCGCTTCTGGTGGAAGCCATGGCTAAATCTGCAGACAGCTTTATGGCTTTCTTTCTCTCCAAGAAGCTCATGTTGTTCTTCAACAACCTGCATTTTCCAAGACCCTTTATCCATTTCCGGAGGAATTCTCGCTTCACAGAACTGGGGTTTCGCATTCTTCTGTTCAAAGATTGATATATGGAGATATGTGGCGTCAGAAAAAGAAACCTCATGCGATCACAGTACAGCTATAGATCATCTTAAATACCAAAACTTTATGAGGTTTCTTAGGGTTTGCTTTTAGGTTCTGCGGTAAAACGATGGCACACATATAAGTAAAATGACCTTATTGATATACCTATTATTTACCTGTGACTTTTTGTTTCTTTTAAAGAACATATATGTGTGTGTGTGGGTGCGCAAAAGCTAGCCGTGTCTCAAATTGCAGAAATCACGGGATGATGTATAATCGCAATTATTACAGATGCAAAATAGTATCATGTGAATTTTCAAAAGCAATTACGAAAAATGTCATAAAGATCACATGTAATGTTTGCTTCGATTCAAGAAGCTAAAATGGAAAACATAATGAATACCTTGCTGAAATTCTTGTATCAGACTCGGAGAGGAAGTAGAAGAAGAAGAAGGAGGGAAATGAAGTTGTTGCAGATAGAAGAAGAAAGTATCATGAGAAGAGAGAGGAACGAGGAGTGGGAAAAGCTAAGAGAGAATGAATGAGAAGGAAGAGAAAATGAAGTAAAGGGAATTTATGTGTGGTAGAAGGAGGAGAGTGGTGGGGCCAAGAAAGAAAGACAGGGCACATGGTGGCACATGGAGTGGATGGCCCACAGCCAAAACCCTAGAGAATCATGTTAAAAAGCAGAACGAGTCGTATTCCTTCGGATTAGTATGTAATAAAAGAATATACATCTACGTATACACACACATATATATGTTAAAAAGTCGAACCTTTATAAAGTGATAATGCTGCTGGTTTAAAATTAAATAAAGTGATAACGCAAACACACAGATTTTTGTATCTTAGTCTTCCAATACAAACAAAAAACTCGCTATAAAATACGAATCACGTCAAAGCATTATTCTCACACTCACATATGTCCCCACCAAAGGATGGCAAGTTGATGCCACACCCTCGTTTGTATTATAGAAATTCAATTAATCTCTTGTAACTTTTATACATATACACTACTTCTAGTCTTTAATATAAGACATAGTTGACTAATTTAGAGAGATTAGTTAAATTAGTTATTTGTAATAAATAAATATTGTCTTTTCTAAAATAGGTATTAGACGGGAGGTAGTATAAAATAATTGCGACCTGATTATGACCAATAATACAATAATGTTCATTAATGTCCATTGAAGTCCTTCTAGATGTCTCCTGATGAATACATTGAATTGGGTGTGTGTGTGGACACCAGACAATGAACATGTGTATGGAATTTGTATTATTCGTGGGATCCCATCGAAATAGCTCGACCAACACAATTACGTATGATACTTTGGTTTCATTATTTGAATTAACTGGGGGGAATATATTTATGTATTTGATAAATATGTATATAATTGATGATTGTTGAATTGGTTTGACGTGTCACCATAAAATACTATACAGAAACAGTCGCGTGTTTGTACGCATGAGACCTGCACAATTCTTTATAAGAAAAGCAAGCGCGCGCGCGCACACATAGGATCGATTGTTTGATTATTGTAGTTGAATTAATGAAGGACAAGTAAAATTTCTTGCATGCGCAATAATAATTATATGTAGCACTATTCATCCCATGCATAAAGATGCCCGTCAGGAGTATGTTGGGATGGCAATTATGTGCCTTAAGTTTCAATATAATTTGTCAAAAAAATTATGTGTGTGTGTGTGTGTGTGTGTGTGGCTTTATTCTGTATAAAATTACTTAAGAATTAAGTCAAGGCAGCCACTAGCCAGTAGCCATGCATACATTAATTATTATTAGTTATTCTATTAAAAGTCTAGTAGGAAAGTGAGAAAAATGTCAGTTTATAGACATATGTAGTAGAGGATCACTAGCTTTGTGCGGTAATAATGTGAGAAGTATAATAATAATAGTAATAGTAATAATAATAATAATAATAAATTAATTAGTTAATTAATTACCAGTTTCATTATTGATAAAAGTGACGAGTAAAATTCCTACGCATGCATGAAAATAATCATCACTTCGGGAATTTTTTTTATTACACAGATCTAGAAAGTTACTAAACATGTTATAATAAAATTGAAGGTACCGCCTTGACATGAATGCTCTTTTAAATTATTGGAAAATATAGGGGCTATGAAATGTGATATGCTCCTTTTATTTGAAATAATACTACCTCCGATCCTAAATATAAGATTCCAATCTAATTTGTCTATCATATTTATATTTTTTTTTTCAAGGTAGTTCTTCTAATAATGGTAGTTCTAGCCAATACACTTGATTAGCAAGAATATTCTAGAAAAGACAACAACTATTTATTATAAATAACTAACTTAACTTCTTTCCTTAATCTTCTCAAATCAGTCAACTAGTTTTTATAATTAGGACTGGAGGTAGTATTAGAGATAATGGTTATCAAATGGAAAAAGTTGTATCTCTCTCTCGGGTGTGGTGTTTTAATTTTGCTGTGTACGTAACATGAACAAAAATTCGGATAATAACTTTGTTTTATGTGGGTTTTGCCTAATTACTTGTATCATTGGATTACTGCTGGTACATTACTGATCATTATCTTACACAAACATGCAAATCCCCAAACATGATGGTCGTTTGGATAATTTAAGGGAGAAGGAAAGTAGGGTTAAGGTTATTGTGGTGTGTTGGGATTGGCAGCATCCGCGAAACATGGCCTATCACTCATCAATAATTCTCTTTCTTTCTCGATCACTTTTCTCTTCCTCCTTATTTATTTATTTCTCTAACAAATTAAACTTGTCATAAAATTGATAAAATAATAATAAGGAGAGGGCCTACCACATGCGCCTTTTCCTAAAGCCTCTTCTTTCATTCTCTCCCATCTCTTGTTTCTTAACTATTCTCTTTCAGACTGCATACGGTCCTTTTCCTCTCTACTTATACATATTCTTTATTCTTATTTTCTTCACTTTCTCCCCTCCTTGTTATAATTAATCACCTTATAATCCCTTCTTTCCTATATGTTCTGTTATCAATCTTATCTTCTTCTCTGTTTTCCCTCTTATTTTACTTGCCCTGTTAATTTTCCATGGCTCGTTAAACACTCCCTCCGTCCCTTTTTTATGAGCAACAACTACTATCTCGTTTGTGTCCCTAAATATATGCAATATTTGTAAGTTGTCTTAAATTTTTGTAACAAATTTTCTATTTTGCCCCATTAATTACTTATTTTAATATCCAATATATTTATTATTTTATTTTTTCAAACCATCATCTCTCTCCCTACATTCTCTCAATTTCATAATTCTCTTTATTATAATAATTTTTTATTCTCTTTTTTATACTCTTTTCTTTCTATAAATAAGGATATTTTGGAGAAAAAACTTTTAATTTCTACTTATTTATTTTTTAACTAAATTTTTTATCTACATCATAGAATTCAAGGTCGCTTATAAAAAAGAATAGAGGGAATATTATGTACACACACATAGATTAATCTCTTTCTGTGTGTAATGGTCCACATGTACGCATTATAGAAAGAGTTTGTATGAGGTTGACTGTCGCACACGTAGTGCTTGCATTATTTTTTTTTTTAAAAAAAAAACAAGATTTTTTTACCAGCATTTAAAATAAGGGATATGCACCATTTTCTTAAAAGAAAAGATATTGAGCTTTTATTACTTTTTAGACGATATTTGTCTTCGCATTTTATTTCTTTAATTGATGAATGAGGATGGAAACACATTAATTTATCCTTTTAAAACTCAAAACTTTAGAAATTACAATTAAAATTAATTAAATTAAGACAGTACCTTCAAATTTGATCCATTCATTAGTCATCTATATATATATATATATATATATATCCCAACATTGCATTATATTGGAGTCTTTCTACATTCCATTATACTACTTCCCATCCTTAATATAAGAGATAGTTGACTAATTTGAGTAAATTAAGAAAACTAGTTAAGTTAGTTATTTGTAATAAATATGTGTTGTCTTTCCTAAAATATCTTTACTAATCAAATGTATTAACTAGAACTACCATTATTACAAGGACTATTTTGAGAAAAAATAAATAAATATAAGAGACATAGTGGATTGGGTTCTATATTTAGGACCAAAATAAAAGTCAAATGAACTCTTATATTAAAAACTAGAGGTAGTATTATTATTGAGTAGTCTAGGAATACCATTGGCGTCTTGGCGACAACGATTTGAAAAATCACTTATAAAACACGATTTTAATTTCCTTTAGCTTTTTAATCGGTAGGAATAACTATAATTATATTTTGGTAGCTAGACTTATTTTTCTTTTTAATGTTTGAATTACGCTAAATGCTTGTGATGTGATCTCTTTTATTCTTCACACTATATTTGATGAGGATATTGATAAGTTTGATGTTAAATAATTTTGAATAAAAAATCCAATTTGGTTAATGCAACAACAACAAAAATTATTACATACGTTTTAATCATTGACATTAATAATTTGGTTAAGGAAGTCAAAGAGACTACGTGTATCCCAGTCATCCACTTCAAATTTGTCAATATATAATACTCTTCTGATCCCTTAATATAAAACATATTTGTTGAGTTGATTTTGATCCTAAATATAAGACTTATTTCTCATATCTATCAAGTTTTTCTAAATTACTCCTATAGATACTTTCTTAACCATAATCAGGTAGAAGAGGGAGAGATGATATTAAGGAAGATAATTATGGTATTTTAGGAAAAATATGTCATATTTCTTATAATTAACCAACTTACCTAATTTCTTTAATCTAATCAAATTAGTTAAATAGGTCTTATATTAAGGACCGGAGGAGTATTACCATAAGACCATATGATTTTATATTTAATTATATGGAATAGAATAAGTACTTGGGCAAAAATGAAAATTAAAAATAAGTAGACAACTTTATAAAACAAAAAAAGTTAAAACGGAAAGTCTTCTCAACATAGATAGAATCCAACGATATTTCCTGAGATCAGAATAGTACTAAATCTAAGTTAAGATATAAAAATTGCAAATAATGTAATCTACACGTGGATGGGACCCACCAAGTTGGAAGAAAAGCCTCCGTGACGAGGCATTCCCCCTCGTAACAAAATTTCATACATTTTTTACGATGTTAGAATCCATCCTCCTAAATATTTTTATGTGTGTGTGCGCGCCTTGCACCTCTTATATATATACACACCTTGCACCTCCTAATTTTTCTTCTCACTCTTTCACCATTCTATTTTTTTTTTAATCAGAATTTCATCATTCTAAATTAAAAGTGAGATTTACATTCACTTGATTTTTTTTTAAAAAAATTTATTTGAGTTTGATAAAGAAAAGATACTACTACTTCCAATTCTAAATATAAAACATTGTTTAATTTTTATTTTGATTATAAATATAAGATATCGATCCACTTTGTCTCTAATATTCATATATTTTTTTAAAATAGTCCTTCTAATAATAATAGTTATAACCAACATATTTTATTAGTAAGGATATTTTAGAAAAGATAACACTTATTTATTATAAATAACTAAGTTAACTCATTTTCTTAATCTCTTAAAATTAATCAGCTAGTTTGTATAATTTGTATTATATAAGTGGATTTGATGCGATATGTCAATGTACTAAAGGATACTGGATTTGCAAAACTTGATGAAACCTGCAAGAATCTCAGACATAATCAATATACAAATCTATCGCAGCTACATCGTGATGTGACGAAGCAAATGTAGGCATCATCATTACTTCTCAATCCTTTTTTTCCAGCCATCCGTTAGTTTATGTGTTTAAGGTTTTAGAGCTTCACCACCCCCCTCCCCCAAAAAAAAAAAAAAACAAAGAATGTACATATTTTCAAACTGTTTAATCATATTCGTCTTTTTCAAGTCAATCGAAACATACAGACATAATTTAAGAGTCATTGTTTGCTTTATTATTAATTATAATTCAAAATGCGCGTAACATATGGCCATGGTTGTTCGAATACGATGATATTTCCTCTAGAAATGTTAGAAAATGATTTTGTTCCTATATTCATATATCCAACATCTCGACCAGAGAGTGAGACAAAATAATATAACTATCCATATGCATTGATTCTACAACTCATAATTGCACCCACACAATCATCTTTTCTCTATGTTTTTAAAATGCGTGTACTCTATATTCTATTTCATGAACAGAGGATCCAAACTTAAGACGTCTTATGATTTCACTTAAGACAAAGCATATATAAGATTAATTTGCTACAACCATATATAATTTGCGTTAAATCCACTAATTATTTTCAACATATCTTGTATGGAGCCAGGAAAAAAACCTGGATATAATGCACAATATTATATTAGAATAATCATGATCCATAGTGAGTGAGAGCGTGAAAGTGGAGAATAATGACACATTTGGTTTTGATTGGCGAAAAGGAGAATAATTGGGATTGATTCGGTGAGATTAGAATGGTCAAAAGGTAGGCTTGTTTAATTGAAAATAGGGAATTTTTAGAGGCAAAAAGTCAAATAAATTAAGTGTGTTCACGTTGATTGATTGATTGATTAAGCATTGGTATTATTATTATCACACCCCTTTTACACTAATCCATCATGGCCTTGAATTGAGGATTTTGGTCGCTTCTAACTTACTCTACCCTTTTGCCTCTTGAACCCACCTTTATCATTGTATTACACACAACCAAAATTTATTAGTTGCTTTGCTTAGCTTGGTTGTGAAAACCCTATATTAAATGATTAGGCAATTATAAAAAGTTGTTAGTCAGTGGTACTTTCCAAATATTTTCTCAGCTTCAAAGTGATTATTCACTTAATAAAATTTTTGTTCTTGTTTTCGAATAATCATTGTTAATTTGTCATCTTAGGATTCCACTCTCCCTCCTCTTTTTAAAATTTCTATCACTTTTGATGAGAGTATTTATTATTTGTTTTGTTTTGACATTACTTGTCGTCACTTTAGAATTTCAATAAGGCATTGAAATTTAAACCGCTTTATCCTTCATTAACAAAAGCAACGGCATGTGGGGTGTTTCTCTATAGAATAAAATGAGCTCAAAAAAGGAATTTTAATCAAATTGCCATTAGATCTTGCTGACTAAAAAATTAATACTCCTCCGGTCCTTATTATAAGACCCAATTTGACTTTTTATTTGGTCCTAATTATAAGACCCAATCCATTTTGTCTCTTATATTTATGCATTTTTTTCCAAGATAATCCTTCTAATAATGATAGTTTTAGCCAATATACTTAATTAGCAAGGATATTTTAGGAATGACAACACTTATTTATTATAAATAACCAACTTAACTTACTTCCTTAATCTTTTCAAATAAGTCAATTGGGTCTTATAATTAGGACCGGAGGAGTATTATATTTTCTCAATATGTGTACATAACTTTAAATGACATACGCGTGCGCGCGCAGAGATGGGAACAGTGATCAATCATGTATTAGTTCATACTTCAATAAATCTCTAGTTAATTATATTCTTGAAGGGAGATGATATATATATATATATATATATATAGTGATAGATATGAATTAATGAGGAAAAACTGATCATCCTAACACACTAGAAATGTTTCGCTTGTTTTCAACGGATATGAGTTTAAATTATACAACTGATATAAAAACTTCATCATTTGATAGATAATCTGTAAATATGGAAGTGTTCTTTAAGATATCAGACTTATCTTATTAACATACAATAGCGTAATCCTCTAAAAATTAACTTTACTAACTATTTGTAACATGTAAACCTGTGTTATTTAACATCATTTTGTCTTTTTCTAGAAAAAATAATTTCGAATTCCAAACACTACTCCTTCCATATTCAAGATCAGGTCATCATCAATTAAAAACTTAATCATGTCTTGTGTCAAACCAAAAAAAAAATCAAAAAGTAATTAAGGAGCGAAAAAGCGCCATAAGCTATCTAAATTAGCTCTCTCTCTCTCTCTCTCTCTCTCTCACACACACACACACACACACTCTTAATAGGTAGTTCAATTAGGTAAAACCGAAACGTAGGACCCTAAATAATGCCGAGTCAGATACAACATAAAAACATTGGACATGCCTAAAAATTCCCGTCGTAATTTTTTCTTCCCACGCATTATCTCATTTCATATATACTAATTTCACTCATTAATATAACAGCTAATTAAAAAATTAAATTTACTTCTAAATATAAAACTTCAATTAACTTGGTCTCCTTAATCTATAATATTTTA
Organism: Neltuma alba; assembly: GCF_004799145.2. Lineage (NCBI taxonomy): Eukaryota > Viridiplantae > Streptophyta > Magnoliopsida > Fabales > Fabaceae > Neltuma > Neltuma alba. The sequence continues at coordinate 85,459 of NW_021634823.1, read as the reverse complement.
TCTAAAATATTCCTAATAATTATAGGAGTTTCACCAAGAAATAGTTCTAATATATATAATTAAAGCTAGTAAATTACGGAAGTTACCATACATTTGTTACAATTGACTAACTTAGCTAATTTTATTAATATTTATAAATTAATTATCTAATTATTGTATTAAGGTAAAATGAGGACAGAAAACTTATGTCACCACCACGCTTTTGTATTTAGATTTTTATGGACTCCACATAAATGGCAAAAATACGTTGCTGAAAATGATTGGTGTGTGTGTGTGTGAAGTTGTTTGGTATTGTGAACGTAAAATCATCAGTCTCTTTCACGCTCCGATGTGAAATTACATGTGAGGTTGCGTGAGCTAAACGTACTGTGATGCAAAAAGTAAAAGATAAAAAAAGATAATTATATTCGTGTCATTGAGAGAATGAGTCGGAAATTAATGATTCAAAAGTCGAGGATTGTATTGGAGGAGTGAGTGTGGGGAGAATGATGAGATCAGCTGCCACAATGAGAGATTCTCGGACTTTGTTCTTCAATTTCGGGTCACCTCGCTCCATTTTGGGCCCATTTTAGTACATTCTAGTTTATGAGCCTCCAAGGCCTTTTGTTTAATTAATATAATCTCAGATTTAAGCCTTTACGGACATAATTGCATTAAATACTACTCTTCCGGTCCTAAATATAAGGATCTTTTCGTACTGTAATTTATATTTTGAAATGAGTTTTGTATTTAGGATCGGAGGAGTAGTTGGGAAAATTTTCTCATTATTTATATCTAAAATATCTAGCCATATTAAAATACTGCTCATTTACATCAAAGAATAGATATTTGCAAGTAAAACGTGGCATTGTTTTGCGACAAAGGGATGATAAAACAAATTTAAAAAAAAACGACTTTTTTAAAACAACTGTGAAGAACCCGTTCCGGCCCATACAAAAAAGCCCAAGCCCACGGTATGACCGACTTCAGGCCGCATATCAATGCGTACAAAAGAAACAATTATCCCTTCCTGTGATAACTAAATAATCCTCTGGTAAAAAAAAAAAAAAGATAACTAAATAATCCCAATAACTTCTTTAATCAAGGTGACAAGCTCAGAAAGTAACATTTCATATAGCTCTCTTTCATATCTAAATCGCATTCTACGACCCCCTACATATGCATCTTAGAGTCACCGCCTAATTAGGTGATTAACACTAATAACTAACTAATTGCCTTAGACTAATTCAAGCTCCCAATTGACATATTATATCGACTAATCTCTGACAAAAAGAATTAATTCCAGGTTCATCTTAGTAATTTTTCTTTTTATGATAGCGAGGTTCATCAGCTAATTAATAGAGTTTGGCATAATGTTTATAATAGATCTATGGAAAAATGTGGTTCTTAATTTTGGATGAGATCGTTCCGTGCCAACTTTATGAGTTGATCGTGATTTTATTTAGTGTTTAATTTCACCTTTAAAACAGATCGAAATTGTGATCATGAAAGTAATTAAGTATCACTTTTAGGTCTATTGATGCTTTTAATTAGATTCATTTAAAAAGTGCTTACTTCCTATATATATATATATAAAAGTTATTTGTACAACATTCTTGCATACCCAAAGAATGCATTAAAATCTTACACATTTGCCCTCTATAAAAGAAAGGGTATTAAAAAAACATGTTGTACATTTTCTCTCACCTATGTTTTTTACTCTATTCATTAGGTATGAGTAAAATTCAAAAAAGATCATAAATTGCCCTATAAATGACTTACATCTAAGAACAAATTTTTCTCCCACAAAAATAGCTTATATATAGAAATAGAGTGATATTCTTTTGGTCTTATTTATAATGTATTTTCAACATATTCTACACAAACAAACAAACAAAATTTAAACTGCATTAACTTTTTATTAAAATATAGTAACATTCTAACTTTATTTTTATTTAATATGTATATACACATTTGAAACAAATATAATTATCTACACCATAATAAATTAAGGATAAAAATAATATATTTATATTAAAAATTTAACAAAATGACTTATTTATAAATATGACAGGAAGAGGATGTGTTAAGAATAAAGTACTGAAAAAAAGCATTGCTGGGGAACGTGAATGCATGAAAGGTGGGCGGGAGATTGTGGTTATACATGTGGCATTATATGAAGACGTTTGACGTAAATGCTACTAAATGTGATAATTACTCATAACGAACTCTCCACTTGATTTTTGCCAAATTGTGTTCATACTTTCGCCCGCCTGCCCACTCCCTTTCATTCAATTAACAACATTCTTTATTGTTCTTGTTTCTTTTTTGCTCCCCCCCCCCCCCAAAAAAAAAGGCCGCTCTTTATTATTTCCTCTCATTATCAAATCATTCTATTCCCCTCTTTCAAAACACTTTCTATTTTGTGAATTTTTTTTAAAAATACTTATAATACTTTAAAATTTCAACGACTGTTCGACTTTTTTTCCCCTCTTATCCTTTATTGAGAAAAATAATTTAATGGAACTACAGCAGCTATATTCTTTTACAGGCTAGTTTCGCAACTTTTTCTTTTTAATCATTGAACGAAAATTTTATTAGTGAAAATGACCTACATCAGATTATTCATACCCTGTGTATAGAAAATTTGCAGAGAGTATTGAAAAAGACTTAAATCTTCTCCCTACATAATAGGTGTACAACTAACAAAAGCTATGTATGCTATAATCGCATAAATAGGAACAGCATTAATATATATATATAGAGAGAGAGAGAGAGGGGGGGGGAGAGAGAAGATAATGAGTTCAAACGACTTTCAATTACATTTTGAATAACCACTTTTACAAAGGAATACGAGCAAGGTAAAACGGCAAAAGTCCTGCAAATTCAAATTCTTTTGGGCTTCATCATCATATCATCATCTATCTTCTTCTAGGTTTGGATCCTCTCGAGATCTGTATATATAGTAGAGTTTTTGAAAAGATCCAACCAAGTGAGAAAAATGAAAGGATTAAGGGCATTGTTAACTGCCGAGAAGAGAAGAAGATGGTGGCGAAGAAACAGGACGAAGACCATGTTTGAGAGCAGCTTTCCAAACAACATCGATCCTATCAACATCGATGGCTCCAACTTCGTGATGGCTCCATCCTTCCAAACTGTGCACTACTCCTCCTGCATGGCATGCATGCACTACTCCTCTCTCCATTGTGTACTGCATTCATACATTTATTTACTCTTAATTATTATTGTTCTTATTAACGATTAACAAATATGATATAGAGTTGTGTGTATACATATATCCCTCATTCATAAATTTACTTGCTTTACACCCTGTTTCGTCCCTCACAAACAGACAGTTTATTATATTGTTATCTCTTATCGTTGATGCTCAACGATCAATACAAGAATCATTTTTCATTCTAGTTTTTGTCCCGTTCAATTTTATTATACCTACCCAACAGCTCATTAGAACCTGTTTGAATGGTTGCCTTTGCTTACTTTATTTAATTTTTATAGAAAAATAAATTATATGAAAAATCCCCATTGGCAATCACACATATGGCTTTATAAAACAGAGTTATATATATATATATATATATATATATATAAAGTGATTGCTGACCTCACAACAACCAAGGCCTTCCACATCCTCTGGTAATCTCATGGCAGCTAAATCACCGTAAGTGCAGTCTCTTCTGAAAGGTAAGATGGGAGGCACCACAAATTGATGGAAATGTGTTCCTTTTGGTGCCCAGCTCTGCTCTTTATATGTAATCCACTTACCCACAATCCACGTCTGAAATTAATTAACCGAATCTCAAGTCAAATTCATTAAACTTGGAGCATGAACTAGTGAAAGAAGTGGTCAAAACAAAATGGGTATAATATATTTATGCAAGGGTAGTACCTTGCAGTTTTGTGCTGCTTGATACTTTGTGACTTGTACAAGGTAGCTTTGGTATTCTGGGGGAGCTTCCTTTTGGATCTTCTGGAATCTATCAGCGGAAAGAGTTAACATCTGCAAATATTGTACCTCTCTATCATTAGTAGCCTACCAAATACCGTACCGAATTTAAGTTTTTTATTTTAAAGTTTTCAAATATTAAGTTTAAAAACACTGAAGGAGTTGCCACTTGCACAGCTTTTGTTTGTTTACAAGTAACCAGATTTTGAGTTTAAAAGGGGAAAAAATCAACCATGTATCTGGATGTAGCTTAAAGAGAATCATTTGGAGAAGATTTGGTGAACGAATGGACAGAAGAAGAACAAGGCATACCAGAACTCTGATTTTCCTTCTGCACAGGTAGAGGGCTATTACTCTTCCGAGTTTGGAAGTAGCTCCTGTTAGAAACACTTCTTCCACTTCTTTTGGAATTTCATTTAGTATCACTGCAGCTGTTAAGGTGTTTCCATGAACAACTCTGACTCTAAGGTTTGGATGCTTGTCCACAAAAAGCTTCCCTCCCCCGTTTAGAGCTTCATTCTGTTGAAAACCCAAAAAAGAAAAAAGTTATTTACATGTGTTTTCATTTTTTGCCTTTATTCAAAACTACAATGATATTTTTTGAAAAATTAAGCATGCTTTTTTCTGTCATCAAGAGATAGTTTAGGACCACCACCAAAAACTGGTTTTGATGTTTACTAGTTGCAGTAGATAACGGTGATTTGGAAAAAGCTAGGTTCTCGAAAGCCGACTAGTGGATCACATTGTTGATTTTTTTTGTATAGGCCCTTGTACAGTTGACACTTGCAAGATGGAAAAATGAATATTGTTAAAGGTAGCTTTAAAAGTGAAAGATCCCTGTTTCTTTAAATGAATTTTGTATGTCAAGTAACAAAGATGGAAATAGTTTTGTCAGGTATCCGAGATCTATTTACATTTACACCGATGCATTAAAAACCCCCAACAACCTCACTCAGATGACAGCAGAAGTTTCACGACTCAGCTAACTTGGATGAATCAGACCAGGGACAAAACAATGAAATATAAGTTCACAATACAAAACCTTGTTCAAGGCAGCCAGGCTGATGACTTTAACCCCAATCCTATCAGCCCTGAGAATGGCATCCTCTATTTGCTTATTGATTCCATCAGCAGCGAATGGCAAGAAATACTGCAAAAACAAATACAATACAGAAGTGGAAAAAGAAAAAGAAAAACTTTCAGTGCTAATCTTTTACAGCATCATTCATGTTCATAGTGGGGAAATGTAAAAAAATGGAAGAGATTTCTCGGACTAACCTGAAAGCCAAACCTTGGGACAGCCCACGTTTGGTGCAAACGACCTCGTAGGTTGTAAAAAGTGACCAAGAAGGTTTTGGACAAAAGCCACATTAGTATCAAAGATGTTAAGGCAATTGGCAAAAACGGGATCAAGAAGAACCTAAATCTGTATGGGAGAGAAGCAAAGGTACGTAGAGCGAATTGAACGTGCGTAGAGGATGAAACATCCACTATATGGACCAGGAACACAAAATCAGGTACCCGGCTATTTTTCCCTGCATTTAATAAACCTACATATTAGTCATTCCATTAGACTAAATTGCAAATTTTCGAATTGTATTTGTGCTCAGTTTTGTATTTCACGGCACAATAATATGTATGCCCGATGAAATAAGAAATCGCACATACTTGAATTCAAGCTTATTTCTTTATGTAATTGCCATGATTTGCTGTTGAGGGTATTGCCTAGTGCGTCAAAGAGGGGCATGAAGAGGCAGAAGTTAGTGCCTTTATCAGTGTGGTGCAGGCTGTGGTATCTGCATATATTTATCACAGAAAGCAAATGAATAAATTTAGCCATCAGGAAGTTAAAAAAGTTCCGGAATCACAATTGACCAAGTAATAAGAAACACATGTCCGAGAAAACTTATTTAACTAAGCAGCACAGAAGTTATTTAATCGCTTGATATTTACTATATAGACCCACTCTTCTGTCATTTGACTCAAAAAGAGACGCAAGACTGTTAGCTTCTAATTTCTGTCTCCCTCTCATTTCCCAGAAGAACTGTACAAGGTGGCAGTGGGCGGAACCGACTCGAAGGAGGGACCGTTCCCCTTTTTGGTGTTGAAGTTAATGCTACTCCTTTGATAGACCATAAAACAAGTAGAAAGCCAAGTGTACTCGCTTTCTGTTTTTATTTCCCACTTCAATTCGGATAATTAAATAGACGGGGTCAGAAACAGAGCGGGATAGCGTAACTTACGTTGGCGTGTAGACCACAAGCCTTAGAAGTGGAAATGCCTCGAACAGTTGGTGGGGGATAATTTCAATGTTGCTGTGGCCCATGGATCTGAGGAAATCAAAACCCAACACGTAGGCGTAGATCAACACCAAAGATCCCAATCCCAACATAGAAGCCCCAGCGATCGGAATTGCGATGATTGCTGTTAAAATGAGATGCTCCAAAGGCGTCGCATTCCCAGCTGTAAAATCAGCCTCCAAGTCAAGTTTCCATCAAAGATTTTGACAGAACACATAGGCCCAATGTGTCAGAAAATTTTCAAATTATTTGCAGCCAAATGTACGAAGATTTCGATGACAGATAATGATCCCGTGAAGAGTTGAAGCTGAACTCACACCGATCGTAAAAAAAGGGATATTTATTATCTACGCTCACTTTCTGGCGCACAAATTTCTATTTCAAGACATGAAATCTTTTAATTTTGGTTGTCAACAAATTCTTGTTAAATTGGACATGTTTTCCATGCACTAAATAGGATTTCAAAAATAAATTATATTATTTCTATCATAGAATGAGGTTTATGGCACACATCATTATGTTAGATTAAATCAATCGTCAATCACTCTATTTAATTCCTCTCAATTTAATAACCCCGATTAATTTGTTGATTAATTGTCAATAAGAAAAACTCACTCAAACTTTAAGAACTTATTAATAATAATTTAAGGTTCATAATTTATATCAGCATATGTGAAATATCCAGAATCTTCTGATTCTGTAGCTAAAAACGGTTTTTGGACGGATACGGAATAATCATTATATGTGGCGGTCGTTAATTCCTTACCTGTAATAGCCTGTGGCACTGGAGCTGCGTGGTGAAACGAATGATAATGGCGGAAGAGATAGCCTTCATGGAACTTCTTATGAAGCCAGTAATAGAGAGGCTCTGAGATTCCCACATGAAGAACCAGAGCAACAAGAAGACCCTTCACGTTCCACAGCGGAAGATCATGAAGAAACGGAAAGCAATAGCAGGCCATGGCGGCGATCAGAGTTTGAAGGATTAAGAAATTATCCCTGTTTCGAGACATGAAAGATGAATCAAGACAGTTGTTACAGAGAAAAAAAAAGTAATGGGGTTGAGGATTGTTTAAAAAGGGAGAATTACCAGTCCCACTCATGATCAATCTGCTTGAAATCAACACCTTGTTGAAGAATCCGACGGTTTCGAGTGAGAAAAAGCATGTTGCTATAAGTATTCCAGAAGACATAAGTCAAACCTCTGCAAACGTAGAGAAGAAGGAGATGAAAGCACCAGCTGAAATTGTTGTTTCCCTCATAGAATCTTTCGTACAGGACTTTGGAAACGAAAGGCCCGTATAACAGATACTACAAAAACAAACAAACACGCAGAGATTAACATGCAGAAACCCCATCTGAGAAGTGAGAAACAGCAGGACGAGTCCGAAAGAAGAAGGAAGAGATGAAGCAGCGATTGAATACCTTGAAGGCGCCAAGATTGCGCCATGGCCAAGTGGACAAAGGAGCAGTACTGCCCATTTAAGAGTATGGTGAGAGTTGCTTGCTCTGCTTCGCTCTGTATCAGAAGCCGAACGATAGAGAAGGCAAAAACAGGGAGGAAGAGAAGGGTGGTGGAAGGAGAAGTATTATTGTGGGGAAGTCATTGTAAAAGCAGTATATATAGAGAGATAGAGAGAGGAGGGAGCATTGAAGAAAAATATAGTTGGCGGTTTGGTGGACTGATGAGTCCCCACCGTGTATATATGTATGTAAATGACATACACCAGAGAGATAGGGAGAGAAAGTAAGGGGGGAAGAGTTCATTGAATAAATGGCTACGGAAGGAGGGTAGAGGGAATGGAGGAGGACGAGGCCATGGCCCATGGGTACCAAATTGCAGCCCAACTAAGAAATGTTGTATTCTACGCGTTCTGCTCCTTTCATGCCCCTTCTTTATCTTTTCTTTTCTGAATAAATCCTTTTTATGGATTTTGATATTTCACAACCAAACGCGTCCCCGAAAAAAAAAATACCTAATATAATTACAACTCTTATGCTTTTATCCTTGTCGTTAGTCAATTTTGATTCTAAATATAAGTAACTTATATTCTATTTACTGTTTTTTTTACTAATTTTGCCCTAATAATCATAATAAATCACTGTATAAAAGTCTTATATTTAGGACTAGATAAGGTCTTATATTTAAGACGGGAGGAGTAATTAATTAATTCTGACAGTATTTTGACTTCATGTTTTTTTATAAGGATAAAATTTAAAAAATTATTTATTTATTTAATGCTCTTGTTGGTATGTAAGAAATTCTTAAAAATAACTAACAATAAGAACGAGAGTGGTGTATAACCCTGCATTCTACCGTTGTCATGTATTTCAGTGGATGCTGCTTAAATATGTACTTAATTTTGATATTTTTGGCAAATTTTCTTTTGGCTCAATATTATAATATGAGCAAGTAAACATAACTCTATTGTTTTTGCCTTTTGGATTCTCATCCCCGTAAATTGATCAAATGATATTTAACATTTAATTCTGGGTATTATAAGGTTATTTTCTATTACTAGTAATGAGAGTATAAATAATTAGTCAGAGTTGTTTGATTCAATTCACATTAAATATTTCTATGAATACAATACCAATGTACGTACGTCTCTTCCGTTGAAAAAAAAAAAAAAAAAAGAGCTACGTGAGTATGAGCCATGAGAGATGGGATGGGTTGTGAAGAATTGAAATAATTTCTCAGTGCTTATTTACTTTTGCTAATTTGAATGTTTATTTTATTTCCTAAACATATCTTTTGTTTTACATTTTAAAGTATAATTATTACTTTTTTCTAATGAAATCCCTATTAAATGGAATGTATTAAATAGAGGCAGTTCATTTTTTAAACTAAAGGAACATTAATGGAGAGCAAATCTAAAGAAAATAATTTTTACATATTACACAATTTTTATAAGATACGAGTCTGATGTTGGCAAAAAAATGTGGCGAATATCTGTCTCGTTCTTCTTTTTTTTTTATGGCCAGCAAATACATTTCTCATTCAAACAAAGACACACACGCATCAACTAAATTACACTAATACACATGATGAGAGTTGATAATGACGCAAAAGGCACATGACATCACAGGTTTAATTATATTACTGCATCAAAATAATATAACTAAGTAATATTAGTTGCATGAAAAAAATAATAATAATGCATAAAATCGTATTAATAATAAGTCTGTCTTAATTATGTATATCGGGGCTTTTTTTCTTTTGACTTGAAATTACGAGAAGGAAGAAGAAATCAAAGTCAGAACTAACGGAGGCTTTGGCATGGGCAAGCAAATTCGGTTTCTCTTCCAACTAAATGAGATATAACAATTTTCTTTTAAGAAAAATAATTTTTCTAACCTTTAACCTCATAGGTACTTAATAAATTTAAAGATTAAAGAAGCTAAATAAATTATTTAATTCTAATAAATATTACACTATCTCTCTCAAATAATACTATGTGAGATTTTTTTTTTTCCTGTGTAAAGGTATCCTTTGTGGCAATCTTGTTTAAAATAATATCAGCACTAAACATGAATAATTTTTCTAGTAATTTTAAATTTATAGGTGTTAAATAGAATCAAAATTATAGTTTTAAAAGTAATCTTACAGTATATGAAATAAATATATAAACAAATTTATTTTAATTTACAGAAAAATATTTTTAAAAATCACTTTTCCTATTACCCAAACACCCCATGGTCGTGAAAGAGTATCTAATTGATGGTATAACTTTGATATTGATACACGGCATGTTGGAGCCGACTAATAAATGAGTACTCAAAACTGCTTCCTTCAATTAAACCAAAAAGAAAGTGACGTGGCTTGCATGTTTTGCTTATTTTTTATTTGCTTAATTATCTCTTTCATCTCCTGCTTGTCTATTTGATTGGGATTTGTTTTCCTTTTTAGAGTGAAAATTGCCTGTGATTCCAATGATTACTTCGTTTATTTATACTTTATACGTGCCCCTTTCAATTTCATTTGATAAAAATGTCTTTTTTTAAACAATAATTTTTTTTTAAAAATCCAAATCTAAATATAGGTGTGTTTAATTATTTTTCTAGTATTAGGAGATGATGTGTTTGTATAGCAAAACTGCATACATTACTCGTGGCCAACACCAAAACCTTTTTAAGATGAAGAATTTCAATAAGGTTGTCATTCTCACTATAAAACTTATATTATAAACTGTGAAGATTACTATTAAATTTTTTAATAATTATTTCTCTTCTGTAAAATTTGATTGTAATTTTTAAAGTTTACGTTGTGAGAAAATCAATAACTATTATCAGCTAGGGATATTTGGACTCAGCCAAAAAAATAAAAAAGCAAATTTGCATACGTTACATAAAAAGTTGACAAAGGGTAAATTGTGGGCCGCTGATGTGACAATACTTGGCTAATTATTTTTATTTCATTTTTTCCAGAAAAACATAAATAAATAAAAACTGCAGAAACAGAAAAATTGTAAATAAAAATCCATGATAATATTAGTATAAGTTTTGACAACAATTTTTATAAATCAATTCTTGCATGTAATTTTTTTATTTTAGCCATCTTTTTTTTGTTATTTTTTCTTTTTTCTAACAATTTATTGCTATCAAAGTATTTGTTTTAACTTATTAGTCTCACGTTTTTTCTATTTTTTTTTTATATGCCTGAACCATTAATCTTTATGACGCATGCTCCATCTTTGCCGGCTAAACTCGCTCCAAGTGGGTTTCTTAATAGTATTTTAAATTTTAAACATAATTATGTGGGCTCCTTATACATTACACAAAGTTTGCCTTATTCAAAGCATTATAATTTACTATAAATCTTATATTATCCCTGTCCTAAATATAAGACTCATTTTATAACGTAATTTACATTACAAAATGGGTCATATATCTAAGTACGCTACAAAATAAGTCTTATATTTAAAAACAAAAAAGTATTTTATAAGCAAAATCATTCTTAGCCTCTTTATTTTTATTTTTTGCCTGAATAACCTTTGCCACCTTCAAATGTTTAACGAGTTCCTTCCAAAACTCTCTTTAGATAATTCTCCTATCATTTATTATTCGTTGTTCCACTTAAAAACCTAATATCATATTACTTCTAATTTTAATTATAAGACTTTATTTATAAATTATAAATGAGTTCTTATAATTAGGACCGAAGATAGTATATAACAAGTTTAAAGTATGATTCTAAATTTAAGAATTCATTATTATAAAACAAATTAGAAGAATATATATGGGAATAACATACTTCATTCCGCCGATAAAATAACAATTGACTAACTGAAGGATAGTCTGCATGAATACAGATGTTCAAGGAGTTACTTGTTGGATTTCAAAAATAAAAGAGATAACCTATCTAATCATGAATTCAATAGTCAAAGAATCAGTCAGTCTCAGTCTCATAAAAAAGAGGTGGTTGGATTGTTAAGAATGCTTGAGGAGGCATATTCGCAACCACGTAAATTATGTAATTTAAAGCTTATTTCCATAGGATTAATGATCTATGCGTGACTGATGGCTAATTAGGGTTACATACACATAATAAATTAAATTTAAGAATAAGAAGTTGAATTAAGGAAACCAACCTATATGGACAACAAATTCAAATAGTCAGAAGATACAGAGAAGATGCATGAATCGGATGGCAAGGGGTATACTGGGCCGATGCATTAATTACATGCCTCCTTCCAGCTAACTTGTCACGCGAATATCATGTGTATATATGTGTGTGTATGCGTGTGTACATAATATTTCTTCCGGTCCTAATTATAAGAGCCAGTTAATTAATTTAAAGAGATTAAGAAAGTAAGTTAAGTTAGTTATTTGTCCTAAATAGGTGTTGTTTTTCCTAAAATATCCTTACTAATCAAGTGTATTGACTAGAACTATCATTTTTAAAAGGCCTATTTTGAAAAAAAAATATAAATATAAGAGACAAAGTATATTGAAATCATATATTTAGAATCAAAATAAAAATTAAATAAAATTTTATATTAAAAATCAGAGGTGGTACATATAATATATGGTTAGTCGATAACAGGTATATGTATCCATCATGTCAGACAGATTCCCCCTCCTATCCAGTTGCTCTTTCAGGACTCACCTGCTAAGTTTAGGCGCATATATGTGTATTTAATATAAAATCTAGCCAATTAATTTTAAAAATTATAAAAATTATTTATTTATATTTATTATTATTATTTAAATTAATTTGTCTTACTTATAAATTGATATATAATCTAATTATTTTATATTAGAGATAAGAGGGAATAATTAGTAACCAAATCAAATTATATGTAAATACTGTCTGATTTAGGTGGCTCCTGTTTGTTTGCGCAAATATAGGAGAATATCTAACAAGTTGCCCGGTCACTCCGAATCTCTTACTCGAATTTTTTTTTTTTGGGCAACCTTTCAGCTAAGTCAAAAAGAAGGTAAAAGAACTTGACATAGGAAAACTGGGGAAAATTCTCCTATTAAAAGTCTTACTGACTAGAAAAACTTGATAAATTGTTATGTACTGTATAGATATTCTATATACCAATTTTGTACACACATCATTAGTATTTTAGTGTGTGTGTATATATATATAAAATAGAATACCAGTATTCTGATCTAGGTCATTCTGACAAATAAATTTTTTGATGAGACTTTCCGCCATTTTTTTTTAAAACCTAGTTAAAATAATCTTAATCTCCATTTTATTTATAAAATCTGTTTGATTATTACATTTCGTGATGGTGGTTGTATCAAAGGCGTGGCACTAAAAAAACCACATTTTTTGCCTGGACATTAAAAAAACATATATATTATGCACATTCAGGGTGTGTTTGGTTGGAGGGGAGAGGAGGGGAGGGAGGTATATATTAAGACCAGAAGTAGTACGTGGCTAAGCTAGAAGACAAAAGAGTAATTAGCTAAAACAATTGAAGATAAGCGAATTATTAATTTATCAATGTTAATAAATTGTACTATAATTTTAAAAAAGCTAACGAAGATGGGACCAAAAGAGGCGAAATTGAAAGTAAACAGTAACTGGTTTAGCAGTTTAGGTGAATAAGTCGGCCATTAAATTCAACACGCGTGTCCCTTCTTTCATTAATGCTCCCAACAACTCTCCCGAAAGTGTCTCTTCTTTAAACAAAAAAAAAAAAATTATAATACTCCTCCTTTTCTTATTATAAGACCCAATTTGACTTTTTATTTGGTCCTAATTATAAGACCCAAATCCATTTTATCTCTTATATTTATGCATTTTTTTTCCAAGATAATCCTTCTAATAATGATAGTTTTAGCCAATATACTTAATTAGCAAGGATATTTTAAGAATGACAACACTTATTTATTATAAATAACCAACTTAACTTACTTCCTTAATCTGCTCAAATAAGTCAATTGGGTTTTATAATTAGTACCGGAGGAGTAATATCAACGGTCATTGTTCATTCTTTTACGTATTTCCAACGGGAAATTTTGGCCAACAATCACCCTTTGAAAGTTTGACTGATGAGAGAGAATGAACATGCATGTGAAAAACTTTTCCATAATTTTCCCTGATTCAAACTTTTCTTATCATTTTTCCTACCATTTCAAATGTTAAAAACCAATAATAAGGCCCTTTATTTATTCATAAGTTGTAATTTTTTGAATAGATCAAGTATTTTTATAAGTTTATTTTGCCAAAAGTATTTTTTTTGTAATATATAAAAAAAATTTAATTCAGTATGTTCATTTCTCCCAGTTAATTATACTCAATCATGTGTTTTCTACTCATTATCTCTCATTTTTTCACTCATTCTCTTTCTTAGGTACTCTCTTCATAAATAAGAAAATACTTGTAAAGGGTATATTAGTTATTGCATTTAACTAATTTATTTATTAAATTTGGTTATTTATAGAGTCATTTTTCCTCTTTAAAATTAGTATTTTATTTAGTATTTTTTGGCCAAAACAACTAGGGAGGAAAACAGACTAACTAGATTTTCATACGCGCGCCTGCAAATTCCCATGCCAAGCATTGGAGGGCGCACATAAAAGTCAATTTTAATAGTATTGTTGTGAGCTTATTTAGAGCTAATCTCATCAAAGATTTAATGTATCGGTTGCTTGAATGAACAGCAGAAGAATCCAGAGATTTCTATTACAGTAGACAGAGACAATAATCTAGAAAGACAGTAATTAAATACACAACAAAAGCAAGAAGCAAAATTTATTAGTAAATTACGCTGTGTTTATTTTTTTTTTAATTTTGTACAATTTAACACACACACAAATATGTCAATATTAGACTCGAATCTATGGGTGGTGTTGCCATTAAAACAACTTGCTGCTAATCAGTGTTTATTTGTTCATATCATTGGCATATGGAGATTTATATATTTGTGACAAAAAACCAGAAATAATAGAAAACAATTAATTAAGTAAACCCAAATCGCACAACAAATTAGTTGTAAGTTGCAACACACAATGACAGAAACATGTGGAGGCAAGGTCCCTCTCTAGCTCCCAAATCCCTTCAACTAACCTGTTTCTTAATCAACTTCAACAATAAGTCTTATTTGTTATTTTTATATTTTATTTTTGTTTTGTCTTTAATTTATTGAGACTAGACACATCTTCTTACATATTGCACAGAACGAGAAAAAAATAGTTGCATTATGCATAATTAATATTAATTAATTATATATGGACAACAAATGAAAATAAAATAACATTATAGGACCCAAAAACAAAATTGACCGAATTTTTAATGCAGAATAAAAATCATTTTCTTCGTAGCATCAGTAGTTTCAATCTGCATTGACGCCCAGCTTTATGTCTCCATCTTTCTCACCCTTTTCCCTCTCGTTTTCCTCCAGAACATAACAGTTCAATAATTTAGGCATTAAACCTATATACACTTAGTTTTTTTTTCCTCTAATTAGATAAGGACAAGTGATTTTTTTCACCTGCTCCTGGGACTACTCGAAAAAGCTGAGATTTTTTGGTGTTACTAGGAACAGCTAAATTTAGAAGGATGAGGCTTCTGAGCCTGAGCTCATCCACATGTTTTCACTTCTAATTAAAAGTAGCTAAATTCATTTTCTTGAAATATTGACATTATATATATTTTCAATAATTACTAAACGTTTGTTTAACAATACATTCAGATGTATGAGACGTGTGTGGATGAGTATCACAGCTGAATTGTCGGCAAAATCAAACTGATGCAACTTATGTATTTGAATCGACAAGGACCAATTCACAGACTTTTTTCATTAAATTCTCTGTACTAAATATCGATTACTCTTTTTATGATTTTTTTGGGGTGAGAACCTTTTTTCCTCCTATGATTCTAACATCAACGGTGACTGCTGCACTCTTTTTCAAAACCTAACTCGCCGTGCTCGGTCATATATGTGATGTTCGCATGGCAAGTTGTGAAAAACTTTCTTTTGTTTTTGGTAAAATAATAATTCCCGATTTTTTTTTTAATCTTTAAACCTTAATATCTCTCTCCACTCACCAGCTAAGCTGCTTTGTTACATGAATTTTTCTATATATTAATTGTGGCAATTCTGAAATCTGCCATTAATGTTGAAGATCCATGCACTACATGTGTAAAATCACAAAACTACTTAATTATATTTGGAAATAAAAACGATTAATGTACAGTTTAATTCTCTGTTATATTATTGTTGGGATTTATAAAAGAAATGTTACTGTTGCTGGTCAAAAAGAAGAAGAAGAAATGTTAGTGTCATTAAGCCAACTTCCAACCAACAATTTTGGTAGGAACTTCAATTAATAAAGAGTTAAGCTATAAATTTATCTTGAAAGTTTTGACTCAAGAATACTATATGCTTGGAATTTTTTTAGAACAAATTTATCCTAAAAGTTTTAAATCGTAACAATATTGTTTCTGACTATTAAAAAACTTATGTTGACCATCAATACTTTCAACGGTAAGAGGTAATATTGTGACAATTTTAAACTTCCAAAACAAATTGGCTCTTAAAAAAACTTTTGAATATCTAATGCTCTTGAGTGAAAACTTACACAATAAATTTGCATTTTAACTTGTTAATGAAGCCAATTTTTTTCTCAGAAGAAAAAAATAATGGAACAATTCAATTTTCATTGTTCGATTTTAGGGCAATATTTTTTAAAGCAGGGCGGTTTTAAAATTATAATTATTATATTTTTTTTTCATTGACCAAATTTCGGGGGATCCAATTCCACTAAGAATTTGGGAGCTATTCCATTTTCATTTCCCACCAGACAGCGTGTCATAATAAATTAATAATTTAGAAAATAATTCGATTACCCGAAGAAGATGCCGTATATATCTTATATATTGGTTAGCCTATTTTCTGCTTGTTTCTAGATAAAGCCATGGATTTAATGGCAAGCACCCATATAGATAAGGGAAGCTTCAATTGATTACACACACACATATTGGGATTTAGATAAAGCATGGATTGGCAGTTATGATAACCATGCATAACTGACAAATAGTGCCTCCTATCCATAATACAAAACATTAAGTTTTTTTTACAAATTTTCCCCCTTCTCCCATGCATTTAAGACCCTCTTTCCTCTTTGTAATAAAGGGTAAAAGTGAAAATTTGTCATTAATTATCTTGTTAACGTCTTATATTTTAGATTTTTTTTTCAGAAAACTTCTCACAGGAATATAATACTCTCTAGGCACATAAATAGAAGAAGAATAATATGGAGGATGAGATGATTGTATGAGAGAGAAATGCGCATGCAGAAACATGAAGATATATGTGAGGAATTAGGACAATGAAGGAAGAAATGAGAACCACAAGTTCTACTTTTTGAGGAAGCTACAAACCCTGTAGCCATGTGTGGTGTCTCCGGGTTTTCACTTCACTCAAAAAAATCTCTATCACTATTTTATACTGATTCGGTTTACGCTACAAAATTAGTTTTATGCTCAAAATCAGAAGTATAATTTATTAAAATTATATAGACTATTTTTAATTAATACATTACACATAATCCACTCAGGTTTTCTTTAAGAGCATATGTTACCTTAAATTTTACAGCATATGTTCGTATTGGAAGTATGTAATCGTGTCAAAAATATATTATTAATAATAATGATAATAAGTAGTGTAAAAAATATATTATTAATAATAATGATAATAAGTAGTGTCAAATTGAAACAATAATTATCTGGCAAGAAATAGACCAATTGATTTTTGAAAATCGCATTGGACTCTAACTAACATGAAGTAAACAATTTCAGATTATATGAGTGGAAAGCTCGTAAAGTGATACTTCGTCTGGGTCTATATATATAAAATATCTGCTGAAAGGTTTTCATGGTTGTAAATACAAATTAGTTCATTAAAAAGTTTATAGTAATTAAATGTTCCTTTTCTGCAAATGCCCTTATTGTAGTGAGGGATTATACAAGAAGAACAAAAATTAAAGGTAATTAAAATAGACTGCTGGAAAAAAAAAAAGATATGTTGATTTTAATTCGAGAGTAATAGTAAAAAGTACTTTTAATCTTTCACCATTTTAATGTTACAAATTATTTTTAAGTACTTTTTTTTGTCCTAACTCGCACATAGATCATGCCTTTTATCAAAAGTCTGAAACCTCGACAACTATTTTTCTCAATATTCATTGGAAATGTTTTATACTCCTCTAGTCTTATTTATAAGGCAGAAAGAGAAGGCATTTTTTGGTCATATTTATTAGGTACTAAGAGAAATTTTTCATATGAATGTACAATTTTATCTCTCATTTATTATTGTGTTGACTTTGTTTACATGAGATATAATGCATATTAAATAAGAATAAAGTTAAAAAGTTATTAAATTTTAAATGAGAGTTAATGAAGTTTAAAGTCTTCCTTGATCTATGTGAAGCATGCTGAAAATGCCTTATAAATAGGACTAAACGAGTATTTAGAAAAGTATAAAGTAAATTTTTGCTCATTCAAGAGGCTGAGATTAAAGACGTTATACAAGGAAAACATGTGGTGAAGCAGTAAAATCAATCACGGGAGGATTTTTTTTTTTGGTTGACCTTCAGTTATGGGGGAGAACAATTTTTCAATAAATTTAAGAATGAAAGGATATGAGAAAAAGGTGGGGAATGAAGCAACGGCCAACGAATAACAAGCAACAACATCGGGGTTTAATGGTGGGGAGAAGGAAACAATTCGGGGGTGACACGTGTCAGGCATAGGCTGCATGAGGATCAGCACTTCAGTTTCAATCCCAATAATAATAACGATAATGAAATTATCAACGGGTTGGTTAAATTGGAGAATGCGTGTTAGGTGCTCCGTGTGGTGTTAAACCTCCGACGCGTACGCTTCCATCTTCCCCAATTTAATGCTAACTATCAATTTTTCCAAATCATTTTGGTTCAGTTTTTGTTTTTGTTTTTTTGCCGGTGCGTTATTGTTATTATTATGATTTGTGGCTTCCATTCAGCAAGAAAAAGGGTGAAAGGAGCCGTTGTCCTTTGGGGATTTAATGGTTTCATTTATGACCGTTTCTTCTCTGCTAAGTATTCCTCCGCTCTTATCCATATGACAGAGAGGGATTGTGCATATTTTTTTTAAATTCATATGAGTTACTCCCTCCGTTCCTTATTATAAGAGACATTTGATGCTTATGGCATGTTCCTATATATAAGAGACACTTAAAAGTTGTCTCTACTTTTTTGTGTTGATTTCCTATTTTACCCATATTTATTGTCTCCAACTCACACTCTCTCTCCTTCCCACTTCTCTTTCTTTTAATAATTTAATTGTTCTCTCTCATGCTCTCTCTCCTTATTAATGAGGGCATTTTTGGAAAAAAGATTATACTTTTTACACATTGATTGTTCTTAACTAATTTTAACTGTTTTTTTGATCAACGTAATTCGGTTATTCGTCTCTTATAATAAGGAACGGAGGGAGTATTTCATTAAATTTATTTATTATATAAATGTATAGTTCTCTCTTTAATTTAGTGTTCTGTGTATTGTTATCTTTTTAAGCGCGCGCACACACATATATATGCTTATAACAAAAACTAGAGAAGAATGGTTTCGTTGCCAACTCTAAGATCCTTTTGTAAAATTTATGGTGCAAGGAGATTAGTTAGTATTATGACCGGTTTAATTTAAATTAAAAAAATGACATTATAGTCATGAGGTAACCTACTAATCTATTCTATGTCGAGTTAATTTTGGTCTTAAATATAAGACCTACGTAGTATTTTTTATATTTATGACTTTTTTCTAAATTATCCTCATGGATACTCCCTTAACTATAATCAAATAGAAGAGGGAAGGAGGATATTAAAGAAGATGATTATAGTGTTTTAAGAAAAAAATTCTTGTAATTAACTAACTTACCTAATTTTTTAAACTAATTAAATTAGTTAAATATGTCTTATATTAAGGACCGGAGGAGTGATTTTTTCCTTTCAATGTGGAATTATTTTCGATGAAAATCTAGAAAGCTACTCAGTGGAGTCTGTTGACTTTTGATAATGCGGTTTAAAATTAGTTAAAATTTTAGAATTATTTACAACGGACCTAGGTTTAGTTCATTTGGGAGCGCCACAACAAAGGATATTTAGCACACAAAAATTAATCATTTCGAAAAAGGATGTTTTATTAAATAGCGTTAAAAAAATGATCTTATAGTGAGAATAGAAGAGAGATTATTTGCTTTGATGTTACATCCTCATCCCCAACTAATTGGTACTGACAAGTCTTTTACGTTTTAATAGCATAAATGCTATAAACGTTGTGCGTTACATTTTGTTGCTATGGGTCCCCTTGCTGTTTAACAATGGAAGCGAACAAGCTCGTTTGACTGACGCCTGGGTTGATGCAGAGTTGTTCTTTCAGAGAGCTTCGCTGCATGTGGGTGATATTTCTTTCAATTGGTGGTTTTTAGTTTCTTATGTTATATTACCACTGGTTTTTAATATAAAAAATTATTTGATTTTTATCTTGATCCTACGTATAAGACCTTAATCTATTTTACCTTTCATGTTTATCTATTTTTTCTCAAAACAGTCTTTGCAATAATGATAAGTTTAGCTAATATATTTGATTAGTAAAGGTATTCTAAGAAAATCAATACCTATTTATTATAAATAATTAACTTAATAAATTTTTTTAATTTACTTAAATTAGTTAATTAACTCCTATATCAAGAGTTTGTCATACTAGTTTGCTTAGTTTTGTTTCTTGTTTTGTTGTTAGGCGGGCCGATTTGTTCGGTTTGTTTGAGTTTAACTCAACTTTTTCAAATATGACGAGCCAACTTTTTATGTACTCTTTTTATCTTTCCAATAAATTGGTCTCTTAGTTAGAGAGAGAGAGTGAGAGTATTTGCGTGGAGTCAAGGCCGAAGTTGTGGGCCTTGAAATTCCGATGGTCCAAAAATTCATGAAGGAAGCCCAGATGATCCCTTTTCTCGCTCGCTCTGTTTTTATTTTGCTACGTTCTATTCTTTGGGTTCTGAGGGAATGAAGCCCAAATGATGGAAAATATTTATTGTTAAATTGAGCCCATTGGCCCATATCTCCATGAATACTCTAATCTTTAATTGCCAGCATTGATTGGGTTACATAAAGGCGTCGTGCCGGTGTGGTTTATAGATGTCAAAAATCTAAATACTCCGATTCTAAATATAAGATCTTTATACATACTAGTATAAAGGTCTTACATTTAGAACCAGACGAGTAATTATTCAATCTAAATTGCTGAGGTCCAAGAAAATTACTGTAACAAACTTTTAATGTTATTTGAAAATGACATATTTAAAGATCCTTTAAGAATATGAACGACAATTAAGAACCTTAAAATTTTGAACTTGCTAAAAAGGATCATGGTCCTTATCCTTGGCTTGAATCAACGTTTTCTTGTGAGTACTTTTTTTAGAACCCATATGTCATATTTTCAGTACTTAGTTTTTTTAATTGAACAAAGTGAATACTAAAAATATGAAAAATAATTATTTAAAATGTAAAAGATTGGGTCTGACGATAAACGCCATATTATTCACAAGTGGTATAAGTGATAATTATTCACAAGTTATAAATAATACTCCTCCTGTCTTTAATTAATTAATTTGAGTAGTTTAAAAATATTAGTTAAATTTGTCAATAAGATATTTTTTAAAAATATGCAAAACATCTTTCTTAATTCCTTTTATTCATCTCCCATTTAATTATTGTTAGGAAATATTAATGGGGTTAATTTTAAAAAGTTTAATAAATATGTAAAATAGGCCTTATATATAGGAACAACATCAACTCCCTAATCAGATCCTATATTAAAGAGCAAAGAAGTATAATTCATTTACATAATATGGTGGGAGCCAACACTACGAGCCTGTGAGACTGTGACCAAGGACACCACTGACTCTCAAGTTTCACAAAAAATATGTTGGTTTAGAAAAATGCTATTTCACAAACTAATGTTGTCGAGTCTAATAAAAAAAATTAGTTTCTCATAACGTGACAAGCTAAGATTTGAATGTTCATTAAGAGAAGTGTTTATATTTAGTGCCAGACAGTGTTTTGAATATGATTAGAGGAGAACACTAGTGCATAAATGTCTCACAAAATTAGACTTGTGAGGGCATGTGTTTTACTGTTTAAGACTTTTTTTGTTGGGGGTAATTTTTAGTCAGAGATTGTGAGCATTTTTTCTCCCCAACTTTGGAACTCAAAACCATGTGTTAATTTGAAGTCAAATACGTGTTACTGTAGCCAAATCAGTGGTTAGGAATGGGATACAGCCCCTTGACAACATCAACAAAGCCAACCCTGCAAGGCATGTCTCTGCCATCTACCCCAACAAAAACTGAGGTTTTGACAAAATCAAGTTTAATATCTGACTTTTCTGTTGATTAAAACATCACTTCAATATATATATATATATATATGTATATATATATTCTACTCGCTTCTATCTTTGTTATAAATTACTTTTGACGAGAAGTACATGGTCCATCACCAATTGGAGTTTTAATTACATTTTAAAGATGATTCTAATTCAAAATCCAGTTAATTATAACTTCTATGACTCGTTGAATGTAATTCATGATGTTAAAACGCGGGTAAATTTATAAGTATTTGACATTTCCAGAGGAAGTTATTGATTTAACTACCTCCTCTTAATTTTGATTAGCTAATTAGAAAAAGCTTATAATAAAGACATGATGGAATGCAATTTTATTAAAAATTATTCATTTCAGTTAATGTCAACCCATAAAATTAATATAAAATGCTTGAAAGCGTTCTATTATATATTTTTCCACTTATTAATTTTCAGTGAGACTTTTATTGAACATTCTAACAATAATTGGTTCAAGAAATAGAATACGGATCCTCATCCTCCATCCTTTTATTAAGAAGAGAGAAAAAGGGCTATAGCACATGCATAAAATACATACTCAACACCACAAATAATTAACAAAATAATATGCAAAAACAGCAGTAAGTATGGTGAAATTTACACTGAGCATTAGATATCTAATATCCTGTTGTCCTGAATCAAACAGTGTGAAAAATCCATCAAATAAACCAAACAAACTATATATAGCTAAGCATATCATCTACATTCTAACAACAACCACCTCTCTAGTATCTCTTCCAATTATCTGCCCTGTTATTCCTGAAAGCGCAGCATCCAATGGAGTACACAATGATAAGGAAGATGAGGAAGACGATGTTCACAACAGCCACCTTCTTCCAATCAGTCTTTATGTTTTGAAGAAACCCGGCTTTGCAAGATTGGCAATTGAAGCACAGAACTTTGGGGTCATTGTTCCACAGGCCACAGTCAGGGTTGGTAGAGGTTGAATTTGCTGGCTTGGTCCACTGCGTTGGGTTCACGTAGGTGAAGCCACATTCGTCCGCTGGCTTACAGCACCCAGACTGCACAACACAATCAAAAAGGAGGTACAAAAGTAAGACTCATGGTACTCAATTTCTCAGGTACTTGAAGGACTTATGTTTAAACAAGTGTTAATCCTTGAGGAGATTGTGATGGCTATTGCAGCGAATTTTCAAAGCACGTTGGCCGTTGAGCACAAGTCATGATCAGAGTTAGGTAGACAAATAAAGGGAGGGAAAAAAACTAACACGCATGTATAGAATGATGTCAGATATTAAATTATGAGATACTTTTGTCCCAATCAGTGATCCACTTGTATGGTTAAGGGCTCCACCACATTAAAGTGTTGGCGTGACAATTTAAACTTCATAAAATTGAAACATCAGATTTTGGACATTATCTATATAGCTATGATCCGTGTTTTGATTCGGTCTAGAGAATTCAAATCCAATTTGTGATTTAAGTGTTTGTGAAGAAAATGCTATGATTTTGATTTATTTTTTGCCAACAGGGGGAAAGTGAAAAGGATATAAAGCGGCGGTTAAGTGATAATTCCTATGCAGATAAGACGGGTATTAGTCGCAACATCAGATTCAGAATAAGGATTGACATAATTGAATTCAACACAAAAAAAAAGGATAACCATGATTGACAATGTCAATTCGATGTCTTTATCAACGAATGAGACAAAAATATAAAGATAAAGTAATCACACAATAATGCAGCATGGAACAGGAAATTTTCTATGGCAGGATGGAGAGAAATGAACATGATGCTAGCTCACGAGAATGAAGTTAAAGTTCTTGGCCAGCTGCCTGGCCGGAATGAACTATAAAATAATGGCTAGAAAAGGGCTTTTGAAAACAAGCATGATTAATATAATAAAATAATCCAGCCCCTTTCAGACTAAAACCAATTGGATGCAAAAGGGCGTCTTCTTTCCCAGAGGAACCTTTGACTGCGTTGGAAAAACATATAACATTAAACTCGACACATTTTCCCAGATTCGATTTCGCTTTTTTCAGAAGGGGGCCTTTTCATGAGAACTTCATCTCTCCAAAAGAAGAGCAGAGCCTTTTTCATCTCATGCATCTAAAAGCGTCTTGTTTTTTTTTTTTTAATTTATAATGATTATTGTGAAATATTTAAAAAGAAATTTCAGCCATTGCTATGTTGCGAGTGAAACTCAAATTCATGCCCCAAAGACAAAATACAAGCCGTGTTCAAGTGGAAGTTCAAATTTTACCC
Source organism: Neltuma alba (assembly GCF_004799145.2). Classification (NCBI taxonomy): domain Eukaryota; kingdom Viridiplantae; phylum Streptophyta; class Magnoliopsida; order Fabales; family Fabaceae; genus Neltuma; species Neltuma alba. The sequence goes on along the minus strand of NW_021634823.1, from coordinate 61,084 downwards.
AAACAAGCAGATTGACATAAATATGAGCCGTGTTCAAGTGGAAGTTCAAATTTTACCCAAACAGCAGATAGTTGGGGGAAAATACAAGTAAAATTTGCCTCTTATCAAATCAAAGTCATATGATCCAAATTCCGATCGTAGGGTGAAAATGTGAAATAATGCTTATATGGTTAAAGACTACAAATCCAGATCTAATAATGAACACAAGCAACACCACATATGTACTATTTTGCGAAAAATCCCTTTTGCAGTCAAGCGAAATCTAAGAACAATCACATGCATGCTCAAAATTTGACAGAAACCCGAAACTAAAATCAACGAAAAAGCGTCCTATATATTCAAAAGACAAGAATATCGTTGCAGTTGCAAATTTGCAACAGCAATATCACAGTACCTGAAGCGCCGACAAGTTCTCAGTATAGAACCTCTCGACATTGTCCTGTAGAAATTGGTCTTTAAATTTAGAGCAGAGTTTCCCAGATTGAAGACAGCTCTGAATTTTGTTCCAGGTTTTGGCGTTGTTAACCCGCTTCTGCAACCAGTTAGAGTAATCACCGAGTCTATACTCCTTATAACCTCTATTTGACACGGCTTGCCCTGCGCCTTTGTTGGTGACGACAAAGGCGAAGATGGTGAAGGCGAAGACCAGAACGATGAGGCAGAACATGACGACTAGGTAGAGCCAGAGAAGCCAGGAAACGCGACAGCACGCGCCGATCAAGCCAGCGAGAGAGACCAGGAGGAGGAAGACGCCGAGCACAATAACCGGCTTCTCGAGCCATCGCTCGCAGTCGGTGTCGGCTTGGCGGCTGAGCCAAATGCCAGCAATGAGGATGGGAATAGAGAGGAGGAGGGTTAAGAAATTGAGGATCCCAATCAGATTGTTGCTCACACGACCCATTTGTGAGAAGAACAAAGATCTGAGCACACGGATTAACCAAACAGAGGAGAGAAAGAGACCCAAAACGAAGGCGAAGAGATCAGAGGATTTGAGGTTTAGGTGGTGGTTGCTTGTTTTTATAGCGACGACGAGTAAGTTGACATCAAGCATTTGGGCCGAAGATGTTACGAAACGAACTTGCGAAGAAGGCAGTATCTGCCCGCTCAGTACGCGACTGACGCGTTTTGGCGATGGCTTCTTTAAGTTTAACAGAACGTGACACGTTTTTATTAATTTAGTTTAATGATTAAATTAATCAGTTTAAAACATAAGAGTCTGAAAAGTCTGTGTTTGCCAGTTCAATTTTTCATATTTACACCTATCACTTTACAAATTAAACTTGTAAAAAAATTTGATTTTATTATTTCAACTCACAATCTTATATGTAAAACAAATTTAAGTCTAGGAAGACCATTGAAACATAAAATCTCAACATATTTATTTTTTTTTTTTATTGTCGTAGTTTACACACTCATTGTACTTTTTGTTAAGAACTCAAACTCGCAATCTAATATTTAAGAAAGTCCTAAAAATTTTTATGTGATAAGGTCACGAATACCCCCCCCACACTTGGGGGATGATGAATAATTGGTCATGGTGAGATAAAATTGAGTCCAAGGTGTGACATGCATGACAATATGACACGAGCCAAGGTAATTTTTATATTATCCTCCATGTGTAAATATTTGATCCCGCAAATTAAATAATAAAAGGAAATCTTGAAAGTAGTCTAGCGCTAATTGACATTTTTTTTCAACAAAGATTTGGATTTAAATATAAATATTGTTGATGAATAGTTTATAAATATTTTTGAGCCTTCACATAAATTATTCTCATGATACAAGATCTATAAAAGGCCAAACATATAAAATAAAGTTATTTATACAATAAACGCGTTAGATTTATAAACTTTATAATCAAAATCTAAAATAAAGAAGTGTTTAAAATAAAGGTAGATGAGAAGATGAGAATTTTGGGGCCGTTGAAGAAGTTATACTAAATAAATAAAAAAACAAAAGGCAAAATGCTAATACATATATGTGTGTGTATACATATACATATTTATATATATAAAGTTCTTACACTTTTGCCTTATGAAACGTATAAACCAGATTAAACTTTAAAGCAATAGAGAGGGAAATATAGGAATGGGTGAACCACTGCAACCATCGAGAAGCTTTGGAAAAGGCGTCATCCTTTGTAACAACTTTATTTTTTTTAATACAGTTTTATACTTAAGAACTTCTTTCTTGAACAAAAAGTACGAGCCATGTTTTAGCTTTTAAGGATCAGTGAATTAAACTACTAATGAAAAACAGATATCTTATTTTACACTATTTGTAGAGCATCGAAAATTTAAAAAAAAAAAAGGTGTTTCAAATGCGAGTAGCATCAATTTCAAAGAAAAAATAATAATATGATAAAGATTTGATATGTAATTTGGATCTGAAAAGGAATAATTAATTAGAAGGCACGAAACAGAGGGCCGACGAGTCAAAGAAGGAGTGGAAACGTAACAAGGGAAGCCATGGCCCCAAATAAGGAGAGAGAGAAAAGAAGGGGGAGGCGTGAACGGAAATTCGGATGAGTCATCAAATGTGGATGGACTCGTTACTTCATCCATTATTAATTACTATTGATTACTTCTTCTTTCGCCGTCCGTGAATTGATAATTCAAATATCATTATACAAAACCAACTGACCACAACAACAAAATTAGGCAGTCATGATCAGTACTCCTTCTATCTTATTTATAAATTATTTTTGGTATTTTTTTAAACAAATAAAAAAACCTTAAATTGTATTAACTTTTCATTAAAATATAACAAATTTTCAACTTTATTCCTATTTAATATATATATATTTTCAAAAAAAATAACTATCTACACTGCGTTGGGTACATATGTAAACAAAAAATATTTTTTAAAAATAAGCATAATATATTTATAGCAAAAATTTAATAATTACAATCAAATATAAGACAATATTTATTACAGAAAAAAGTGTTTTAGAAAAACATGATGAATGAACTTTAAAAAAAAAATTAGATAAATGCACTTCTAATTTATTAAGAGATAGTATTTTGTATCAAACATAGCATTTGTATGAAAAAAATTATAAAATTTATCACTTATGAGTTGATGTTGAATGTTAATCACGCAAAATATTTGTAATGTATTGTTTTATATTAATATTGACTATTTTAAATGTGGTTAAACATAATTTATACTTGTGATTGCTTTTAAAATTTTAGATCACTCTTTATTAATTTAAAAAATTAAATAAAAAATGAAATTTAAAAATTGAGAATTTTTTTTTTTAAAAAAAGATGGCCACTAGCCCGCCAACCAACTGTGATGGGTTAGGATTAGGATTTTTTCAGTCCACCAAAATACAAGTTATTCCAGCCCACACTGTATAACCTGCGGATTGTAACGAGCTGACCCGTATTTCTAACTATCCCCTGAATAATCGAAAAGAACACGTAACCTCCGAACCTCATTGAGAAAAGGAAAACCTTATCCTGCTTCTTGCCATGAGCTTCGCTCGTGTGAGCCGCGAGAGAGGCTTTGTACGTGTCTTGTCGAATTTGAAAGCGACTGTGGACGAATCGAGTGCGTCCGATTAATCTTGTTTTTCTTACGACAAAAAAATTAATTAATCATGTTGGAGGCGTGAACGGAAATTCAGACGAGTCATCAAATGTGGATGGACTCGTTACCAAATGTGGATGGACTCGTTACCAAATCAATTATTAATTACTATTGATTACTTCTTCTTTCGCCGTCCGTGAATTAATAATTCATATCTCATCATACAAAACCAACTGACCACAGCAACAAAATTAGGCAGTCATGATCAATACTCCTTCTATCTTATTTATAAATTACTTTCAGTATTTTTTATACAAATAAAAAAAATCTTAAATTTATTAACTTTTCATTAAAATATAACAACTTTTCAACTTTATTCCTATTTAATATATATATACACTTTTAAAAAATAACTATCTACACTATAATAAATTAATGATAAAATAATACATTCATACTAAAAATTTAATAAAACGACTTATAAAAAGAATCGATAAAAGCTTTCTCTTTCTGCCGTATGAATGTAACAAGAGGAGTACTTATTACTTGAAACTATATTAGAATTATAATATAATGCAATTAAATAAAGGGTTAGGATGAAAATTTCTTCCAAAATTTTTTACTCAAAAGCAATGTTGCATTGGAAGTTTTTTTGAATTCAGGATTGCCTCTAAAGTTTTAAAATGGAGCAACAGTGTTTTTTACTATTACAAATATTAATCGTTAATGATAATTTGTTAACAATAATGTTTATTTTTTAATGGGTGAGGTAACATCACTATATTTTGAAACTTTTGAGACGACATTAAATCTAATAAAACTTTTTGGACAATATTATTTGTGAACGAAAGCTTACTAAACAAATTCACATTTTCTTAATCAAATTTGTACTTTTACATATTATATAAAAGCAAAAATTATAATGAGGTTTAAAAAAAATAATTACAAAACAAGTCTTAAAAAATTTTAATTTTCTCTTCCTAGAACTTTCAGTAATTTTTTTTTTTTGTTTGGCACCTCATTGTAATCTCCCTAAATAAAATCCTAGGTCAATAATGGACAACTTTCTTGGTCTGCCTGCTAGTAGTGTTCATTGATGCAACTCGCGATGAATGCTATGCATCACTAAAATTTAATTCATAACTGCGTTGACATTCTCAACTCTCCATACGTATCAAAGGGTGCGGTCATTTGTTTTCCGTAGTAAGAGTATTTTAAAGAAGATATAATATATTTATTACAAATAATTAATTTAACTAATTTTTTTAATCTCACTACAAAAAAATATGTTAATTCTAGCGGTTATGGTGTTACATTTCTAGCGGTTTTAACCGCTACAAATAACATTTGTAGCGGTTAACGAAACCGCTAGAAAAACAGGTGTTAGAAAAAATTTCTAGCGGTTATCTCAACCGCTACACATCATGGTCAAAACGATAGAACATTTCTAGCGGTTACGAACCGCTAGAAATTATCTGAAGGAGACACATTACTAGCGGTTACAAAACCGCTAGAAATTTTTCCGGGGAAACGTTTCTAGCGGTTTTATAACCGCTAGAAAAGTTTCCCCGGAAAAATTTCTAGCGGTTTTGTAACCGCTAGAAATCTGCTAAACGGGAATTAAATAATTTCAGTAGCGCGCGAAAATTACTAGCGGTTATAGAACCGCTAGAAATCTTTGGGAAATTAAATTTTCACACCAATTGAATTTTTAGAATGGCGGGAAAATTTTCTAGCGGTTCTTAACCGCTAGAAAGTTTGGCGCGAAATTTAAATTTGACGAAATATTTCTAGCGGTTCTGAACCGCTAGAAATGTTTACCGTGCCAGAAAAAAAATTTATGGTTTTTCATATTATAATTTTAAAAACCATTAAATAAATTATTTTGAAGAATTTTTGTTAATTTGTATAATTAGTTATATGTTACATTTTATATATTCAAATTTTGTAATAAAAAATATGTAATTAAATTATGAATGTGTTAAAAGAAGTGAATTTAATCTAACAAGATAATTTAATTGAATATTTAATAAGATAGTTGAATTGAAGATGATATATTTTGGAATATTGAACCTATAGTATTAAGTTGATGAGTATTTGAATCAGTTGAGGAGGGCATGACAAATGTGGAGAAGAAAAATCTGAAAGGAAAGGAGAAATAAATATGTTAGTAAATTTTAAATAAAAACAAATAAAAGATACAATTAATTATAAAATAAAATTCACTTACCATAGAGTAAAGAGAAAAAAATCACAATATGAGATAGTAAGAAAAAAAGAGAGAATTATGAAGAAGAATAGGAGAGGAAGGAAAAAGATGGAGTAAATGAATGTAGAGAAGATATGGTATTTATAGAGATCAGCGACACATTTGTAGCGGTGTTTTTGTAGCGTTTTATAACATTTTGTAGCTGTTATTCATTTTCTAGCGTATATAAAAGCGCTAGTAATTAGTAGCGGTTACATATGTAGCGGTTATTAACCGCTAGAAAGTTAGTATTTTTTATTTTTAAAATCTCAACGAATTTTAATTTACAGGTATGTATTTTGTAGCGGTTCATAACCGCTACAAATTTTTTCACGATATTGTAATTTGTAGCGGTTATTAACCGCTACAAATTACAATTTTCACGAAATTGTAATTTGTAGCGGTTAATAACCGCTACAAATTACAATTTCGTGGAAAAATTTGTAGCGGTTAATAACCGCTACAAATGAAAATTTTTTTTTTTTAAAAAAATTTTACGAATTTTAATTTATACATATGTATTTATGGACGAAAAATTTGTTAAATAATTTATTTTGGATGCTGCTACTCTCCATCATCATCCGGCCTGAAAGGACATATTTTAAAAAAATTTGTTAAATTTATGTTGTATTTGGAAAAAATTAGTAATTAGTAGTTAATTATTTAAATAATTTAAGAAAAGACGTGTACCTGATAAGTGGCAAATTATCATCTCCTTGAGGAAAGAAGTCTTCAAAATTCGAGGGTTGGAAGGGTTCACTGTCGTAAATAATGTCACCATCACCCATATCGTAAAGATCCCGTGGTTTGAGGTGAACGACCATATTCCAGTCTTTATGTTTCTCGTCCTCGACATAGTAAATTTGGTGTGCCTCAGAAGCAAGGATATATGGCTCATCATCTTCAGATGCCCCCGTATGAATAAGTCTTGAGAAATTGACTGAGGTGATGCCCAAATGGTCAGTAGCGAGTCCCCGTGAAGTTGTCGTATTTGCCCAGGAGCATTTGAACAGTGTCACGGTGAAAAGCTGGTAAGTCAACTCAATAATGTCAATTAGCTTTCCATAGTAAGTGACGCCTCCAAAGCGCATATCGCCATCACTACTGCTAGCATAACATCTCGTTCCGAATGTCCCGCAAACTCCAGAGTTTTGTGTGAGCAATCCCTGATCACGTGCAACCGTACAGAACTTGAAGCCGTTGACATTGTACGCGGTAAACCTCCGTGCATGGTCTAACGGACCGAGAGAAAGAGCTCTGAATTCATCTGTGTATGGGCTGTTGTCATTACGTATTCGACGTGTAAACCAACTGGGAAACTCTTTGTGGACTCTTTTATCAATGTCAGCAGAACGCGCACGGCCCCGTAGCTGACGCCTGAGATAACTCCTAAACTCACTATAGTATAGTGTAATTTGTTAGAAGAGTCAATAAGAAACAAATATAAAGTGTAAAAGCTAGTGAGCTTATATGATATATATACTTACTGCATGAAGGGTTCAACTTGGCTGCAATTTATCAAAACGTGTCTGTGTGCCTGGAGTTTCTCTGTAGGAGTGAGTCTGAAGAATTCATATCCTCCAACTGGTTTCCCAACAGGAGGAAATAAAGTTGACGTGGAAGGACCGGGAGGAGAATCATCTACGCGACGCGGGCGGTTAAAAGATGTCTCCATGTCATCAAAGTACCTCGAACAGAAAGTTAGGACCTCATCTCCGGAATAACCTTCTGCTATTGACCCCTCAGGCCATGCCTTATTCCTAACATATGATTTTAATTTTCCCAAGTACCTGTAAGTTAAAATTGCATTAATAATTACGAGTAAATGAAAGAACAATGTGAAATTTAAAGAGGCGGGAATAAAAGATAATCTAGTACCTCTCTATAGGGTACATCCATCGATAGTGAACTGGGCCAGCAACCTTTGCTTCTCGAACAAGGTGGACAGTCAAGTGAACCATAACAGTAAAGAATGATGGAGGAAATATCATCTCCAAGTGACAAAGTGTAAGAATAATTTTATTTTGCAGCTGATCAAGCTCTTCCGCTACCAAGACCTTCGCACACAACTTCTTGAAAAATGAACATAATTCTACCAAAACCACCGATACATCAGAAGGAAGTGTGTTTTTCAAGGCCAATGGAAGTAACTGTTGCATAAGAACATGAGAGTCATGACTTTTCAACCCAGTAACCTTTCGAGCCTGCAGATCGATACACCTTGAGATGTTGCTAGAATATCCATCTGGTACTTTTATGTTCTTCAACGTCGAGAGGAAGATATCCTTGTTCTGCTTTGTCAAGGTGAATTTAGCTGGCTGAAACTTGTCGTTTTCATCAGGCCAAGCCTCTTCACGAATTCCCCAGGCCCGTAAATCTTTTCTAGCTGCGAGATGGTCTTTGGACTTTCCAGCTTCATTGAGCAACGTATATAGCACATTATCGCACACATTTTTTTCAATGTGCATAACATCCAAACTGTGTCGTAGCAAATTAGATTCCCAATAAGGAAGAGTGAAAAATATGCTTCTCTTCCGCCATTGCATAGGTTGCGTATCAGATGTCCCACGAGATCGTCGTCCCAATCGTTCGGGATCCACACTCTTACCAAACTCGATATGAACATCTTCTAACTGCCGCAAAATATCCATACCAGACAAAGTAACAGGAGGATCTCTCTTCTCCTGTTTCCCATCGAAGCGAATCCGTTGCAATCTAAGTCTGTGCTTGGAATCAAGGAACCGTCGATGTCCTATGAAGCACCACTTGCGACTGTGTGGAAGGCGACATGGCACAGAATCAAAATTGCACTCAGGACAGGCCAACCCAGTATGCACATTCCAGCCAGACAAAGTTCCCAAACCGGGAAATCACTTATTGTCCACATCAAGGCTGCACGGAGATTGAATAGTTGCTTGTCATGTGAGTCATATGCCTCAACACCATTCGTCCATAGGTCGAGCAATTCGTGTATCAACGGTTGCAGGTATACGTCAATATCATTTCCTGGTGCTTTCTTGCCAGGAATGATCATGGAAAGCAAAAAGGAGCTCTGCTTCATGCACATCCAAGGTGGTAGATTGTATGGAATTAACACCACCGGCCAGATACTGTAACTTGTGCTCATGTTTCCGAAGGGATTAAAACCATCGGTTGCCAATGCAAGACGTACATTTCTAGGATCATTGGCAAAGTCTGGAAATTTCGCATCAAACGCTTTCCACGCCTCCGAGTCTCGTGGGTGCCTTAACCTACCATCTAGGTTTTCCTCAGTCGCGTGCCACCTCATGTGCTGAGCCATTTTTGATGACATATACATTCTTTGCAACCGTGGTTTCAAAGGAAAGTATCTAAGAAAATAATATATTAAAAATTTAAAATACCGAATATTTTTAGAGACGGAACAAGTAACACGCTGTAATAATTTGTACCTGAGAATTTTGGCCGGTTTCTTCTTTTGCTTCTTGCCCTTTCGTACCGACTTATAGCGTGACGTCTTGCATCTCGTACAAATCTCTTTGTTGGCATCATCTCCCCAGTATAGCATACAGTCGTTTGGGCATGCATCTATCTTCTTATAGTTCAAGCCAAGCTTGTTAATAATCTTTTTTGCTTCGTAAAAAGACGGAGGGAATTCAGCTTGGGGGAAAGCATCTCCCAGTAACTCCAGCAACATAGACATCGCCTTGTCAGTCATACCGCACAAGCATTTGATGTGATACAGCCTCACCAAGAATGACAACTTCGAATACTTTGTACACCCAGAATAAAGAGGCTTGTCAGCTTCGGTCATGAGGTCAAAAAATTCCCGAGCAGTTTCGTTTCTTAGAAACTCCGGTTGAGGTCCCTCTACTTCATCTTCGTTGGGATTCGAGCTTTCGTGAACACCAAAAGCATCACGCACAGCATCATTCACGGCATCGGCCTCATCCACTCGAACTCCCATCCGTGAAACTACTGGCACTGACTCAGCACCCATATCTAGCCGTTCCCCATGTAGTTGCCAAAATACGTACTCTCGCGGAAAAGGCTTAAAGATTAAATGTTCCCTAACAATATCTTTGGGATGCCACTTTTTGAAATTACATTTAGGACAGGGACACTGAATCTTACCATTTACGGCAGCATTGGCGAAAGCAAAATCCAAGAAATAGTTTAGACCAGCCAAGTATTGCGGAGTCGACCGGTGCAAGTTGATCCACGACCTATCCATGACTAATAATGCTCAAATTTCGTGAAAATATGCCACAGAGCTCAAAGAGAAGTTAAAATGAAATTCAGTTGAAGTGCTTCAGCTTATAAAGGAGGGTGGAGGAACGGTCATTTTTTTGTAGCGGTTACAAAACCGCTACAAATTTGTAGCGGTTTTAACGGAAAATTTCAATTTCCAGCGGTTATTAACCGCTAGAAATTCTAAATATCGGTTACAAACCGATAGAAATTTCTAGCGGTTTAACGGGAATTTTCTCTCCATCTGTTTTGAATTTTCTAGCGGTTTTATAACCGCTAGAAAATTCGGTCAAATTTGAGAATTTTCTAGCGGTTCACGTGAACCGCTAGAAAATTCTCAAATTTCTAGCGGTTCACCAGAACCGCTAGAAAATTCTACAGTTTTAAAAATATTTATTAAATTAATAAATGATTATAGAATTATTTCGAGTAATTAATATGTTTAACGTGTTTAATAAATTGTAATGTTGATGTTGTAATAAATAAATAAATATTTCAATATTAATTAGTACTTGACATAAATAAAATTATAGAAATAAATCAATAAAGGAAACAAATAAATATAAAATTTAGATAAATATCTAAATAATATATAAAACCGTAAAATTAAGATTCTAATAAAATCCGATACAATGAAAGCAAATCATGGGTGGGGGGCAGAAGCAGCATCATCGGGATCATCCTCTGCTGAATCCTCCGGCTGACGGTGGGCAGGCCGCTCAACCTGCTGGGACTGGACTGGCGGATGGGGGGTAGGGGCGGGACTGGTGGCATGTGTAGGTCGGGGATGTCAGGAACCGAGATGTTTGGAGCTATACTGACCACCACATGACGCAGAGCCGTAGCAGCTGCCAAGAGCTGGTCAAGCTGCGTCTGGAGCTGACGATCACGCTCCTGGAACTGACGATCACGCTCCACGATCCTGGCCTCGAACTCTTGTCTGAGCTCCTCTCGCAATTCCTCTGAAGATGAGGAACCCGGCCGCTTCGCACTCGCATGAGAGCTCCCAGCAGTATATGAAGGGCCAGCGCCACTTGAGCGGGGCAGCCTAGTCGGTGTAGGTCCAAGTCCAAGCCCGCTAACTCGACCAGGGTGCTGCGGCCGGCCAAGACCCGCTAAAAGTGAGGCGGTGGGATCCAAGGCAGACCCCTGAGACTCACGCAACTCGGAATCGACCTGAGTCATCCGTGCCTACCAAAATTAATATAAAGAAGTTAATTATAATATAATGATATCTACACTGTGATATTATATTAATATTTAATTTATTACTTACCGCTATCTCCTCAACCTCATCCGACGCACGCCCGTCTCGGGGTCTATACACCATCGGCCACATCTCGCCATAAGTGGGCGTGTATCCCCGCTCCTGCTGCGTCTTTTCTATCTGTAAATGAAATCAAAGAAATAATTAGTTACAAATTAAATACATCTACATATTTAATAAATTTATTTCAAGTACTCACAATCTCGTCATAAGTGATCGCAAAGCTCCTGGATCCAGCCCTATGACGTATCGTCTGATGCCTGACGCTCCTAGCATTTCTCCTAGAAAGAGCCTGAAGCAAAATGTAAAAAAATTAAATTAAATGAGTCAAGTCGGATAAAAAATAAAGAAATTATAATTAATACAATATTATCATACCATCTGGTCAGCCGTCATCCTAAAATAGACGTAAGTGGACCAGTCTTGGTCCGGGACTCCACCAGGTACATCTGCCAGTATCTCCTGGAGGGGCCTCGTCCCGTCACCTTTCTTCTCCCTCCACAGGTCGGCCCTCCTGTTCTTCCATGCCATCCCCAGCCTCTTGATCGTGTCAGCCCTCAACTCCTCCCCCAGAATAAATTTACTCTATGATTAAAATAATAAATTAACTAAATAACAAATTATAAACAAATAATTAAGCAATTTCAATAATTAAAAACAAATAATTAGTTTTTAACTAATTTAACAATATTATAAATAAAATATAAATTAATCAAAGTTTAATAATAATTAAACAATTAAGTAATTTAAAAAAAAAATATTTTTACTCAACTAAATTTAAAATTATTATAAGTAATAAATTAATGAAATCAATAACAAATTATTTTCATTTAACTACTTTAAATAATTTAAATTAAAAATATATATTCATTTAACTACTTTTAAAAATATTATAAATAACAAACAAATTAAATAAATAAAAAATTATAATCAAACAATTAAATTATTTGAAAACAAAATATATAATCATTTATTTAAATTAAAAAAAATTATAAATAACAATTTTATATTACCTTCATTATTTCCCAGCCTTGCTGCTTCTTGTCTGAGGTGATCTTCTTCCAGTCCTGCACGTAGATGGGGAACAGCGTCCACTGCTGACCAAGGAGGCGCACGTACTTGTTGTACAACTGGCCACCTTTCTTCGTCGGTTGGCCCAACTCATTGAGCGGCACAACCACTCGTCCGCCCGTCATCATAGACAGCTCTCTGGCTGTCAGCCTCCGATAGGACCTGTTCCCCTCAGTGTCTACAAAATTTAATTAAGAAATAAATTATATATCAATAAATTAATATAATTTCTATATAAATTAAATACTGATCAAAACTTTAAAAAGTTAAAATAAATACTTACCGACAAATTCCACCTCATAACCAGCCTGACGTCTCGGAGCAGGACGCTGTGCAGCCTGGGGATACTCATTCCCCTGATCCTGCTGCTCCTCCTCCTCCTCCTCCTCGTCAGCAGCATCAGCATGGGGTTGCTCATCCCCAGTAAAATGAGCCTCCTCAGTCCGCTCAATACCATCCTGCTCCATAAAACTGAGGATATCCTCCTCGCTCAAATCGTAGTCATGAATGCTGGGAAATGGCTCATCAGCATCATGATGAACCTCACTGGGTCCAGCTCTCTCAGGATCAACTGGGTCTTTCCCATGTCGACGAGGCATCCTAATAACAACAAATAGTAATTATTTATAAATGAAATAAAAAAATTAATTTATAAGCTATAACATAATAAAATTAATAAAATAAAACATAAAATAAAAATTATTTATCAATAAATTACTATTTTTACCTGAAAATAAGGATCTGCAACTGAATCAGAACTCAAATATGTTTGTGAAGAAAATTCAGCAGAGCTTCGCTTCCAGAACGATTGAAGAAGTGAGAGTGTGGGGGGGGTATATATAGACCGAAACTTTCTAGCGGTTAGGCACAAAACCGCTAGAAATTTCTAGCGGTTTTGTGCCTAACCGCTAGAAATTCCCAACGGTCATATGACCGTTGGGAATTTCTAGCGGTTCGCGGCCGAACCGCTAGAGATCTCTAGCGGTTCGGCCGCGAACCGCTAGAAATTTCTAAACTCCTCGGGGAATGAAAAAAATTTCTAGCGCTTCATGCATCAACCGCTAGAATTTTTCAGTGTCTAGCGGTTTATTAGCCTGAACCGCTAGAAAGTAAACGCTACAAATTTGGCGCCAAGTTCCCGCCAAAGCCCGGGAAGTTTTCTAGCTCTAATTTTCTAGCGGTTAGGGGGTAACCGCTAGAAATGTGCGTTTAATGGTCAAACCGTCTGTATTTTGCAGCGGTTTTTGTAGGAACCGCTAGAAATATCTGAAATTTCTAGCGGTTTTCTTTAACCGCTAGAAAGGTTCCGCTGCTACTTTTACAATTTCTTGTAGTGTCTATTCAAATTAATCATCTAGCTCTTTAAGACCGAAAGTAGTATTTTTTATTTTCCCATAGACAACCAAGATACATTGAATCTATGGAAAGTCTATCCACCTTCAAACCCAAGGTAGCTCAATCATATATAAATATATATATATATATATATATTTATATAAAACATGTATGATACTGTTGGGTGTGTGGAGTTCATCCATTTTTGCTTTTCACTGCACACAATCAGAACTTTTCAAGGAAGCTATATTACAAAGCATCAGACGCTAGTACTCCTCCGGTTCTTAATATAGGACTCAATTCTTGAGTTGGTTTTGGTCCTAAATATAAGACCCATTTATTATATTTATCAATTTTCTCTAAATTATCCCTATAGATACTCCCTCAACCATAATCAAATAGAAGAGGGAGATGAGGTATTAAAAAAGATGATTATGGTGTTTTAGGAAAAATGTGTCACTTTTTTTATAATTAACTAACTTACCTAATTTTCTTAATCTAATCAAATTAGTTAAATGGGTCTTACATTTAAGACCGGAGGAGTATATTTACACATACCCCAGAATTATTATTCTAGTACCGTATAAAATAACGTCTGTTGAGTTCTTCCCTTCGGTCATTTCTGTAAGCATAGCATCCAATGGAATAAATCAACCATAGGATAATGATGAGAGTGAAGTTCCCAACACAAACATTAAACCAACTATTCCTAATGTTGTCCAGCACTCCAGCCTTACATGCGTTGCAATCGAAGCACAAAACGTTAGGATTATTGTCCCATGCATTACAATTTGGATTTGAAGACGTACCATTTTCTGGCTTATTCCATACCATTGGCGATTCGTATTCGAACTCACAAATTCTTGACGGCTTACAACACCCTGACTGCACAAATTCAGCCAAACATCACCATGTTCTCTAATCATTATATATTATTAGAGCAACAAGTTATCGTCAAATATTTGAACAAGTTTCAAACGCCACAGCATAAACAGTTCCCAGTACAATGATAATTAATCCTGTGTTATATATTAAGATCACCTTTTTTACAGCTCAAATGGTATAGAACAATAGATTAAACAATGTCAGTTAAAAAAAAAAAGTATAGGAGACTTTTCATTTCAAAGGGCAATTAAGTGCATGCGGCGCAGAGATTCTTAATTAACCTCCATAAATTTTAAGGATGGTGTAAATATTCTTTAAAATTCTACATTGGAAAGTTCTTGTAAAGTTCAGAGAGAGACAAAGAATGAAATTGTGAAAGTGTATAGTTAGAACCTTAACTCTATAAAAGAGAGAATACGTACCATCAAGAACTTTAAGGATATAAATTTTTGAACATGAGAAGAATAAAATATAAATCGTACCACAATATATAACATCGTTTTTCATAAAATTGAGGTGGATTTGTATTGGTTTGTTATATAGTAAAACATTGTGCATGTCACAATAAGATGGTGTTAAAATGTATAACATCGTTATATATATATGCATTGGTCTGTTTCTGTTAATCTGAAGGAAGTTTGTTTTGCACTTTGCTGCCTTTGTCTTCGGTAAGCTTTTGTGATTCGTACTTTAGTTTTTTCCATCAATAATACAAGTGTGTTATGTTATTCAGGCAAAAAAAAAAAAATTTATTTTATAAGGATGCACCGCAATGTGATATCCTTTAACACAAACACGCAAGGGTGGGATAATTAGATGAGAAAGTAGATCAAAATGAAGAACCACCCTGAATCGGAGATAAATTTGGTTGATGGAAAGATTAAACAGTGTCGTTTTGATGATCGGCGTAAAATTTAACGCAGACTTGAGCTCGCTGCAAGCAACTGTTGATGTTATTCCAATTATCGATGTTCTCTGCTCTCCTCTGCAACCAGGTGGAGTAATCGCCAAGCCTTTGCTCCTCGAACCCTAATCCAGACACAGTTTCCCCAGCCCCTTTATGGGTAATCACGTACAAGAAGACACTGAAGGCGAACAACGCAATGATGATCAGATTCATCAGAAACAGGTAGATACAGAGGCAGGCGGTGGCGCTGCAGCAAACTCCAATCAGACCTATCGTCGACAACACCATGATGCATATGCCGAATATGAGGACCGGTTTTTGCAACCATTTCTGGCAGTCGCTATCCTTTCCCAGCAATTTCGCTTCCAAGGTTACGGGGATTGACAGAACAAGCATGGAGAAATTGATTAGCAGAATCAAATTGTTGCTACCCGAAACATATAGAATGTCTTTAATTAATAATATAAGAAGATTAGCTAAACTAAATTCTTTTTTTTGATAGACGAATAATTGATGGAATTCCAAATGAAGTGGGTCTTACAGGTTTTTTTCTGGGAGAACTTATAAAATATGCAGGGGGTGGACGAATTTCTTCATCTATTTTATTGTATTTTTTTTAAATCAAACAACTCCCAGTCATGGTCAGATCGGATTATCCATATAATATACGAAAAGAACTCTAGATATTTGATATCTTTCTCTGAATGAGATCTCAATTCTAGTGATGGTTTTCTTAGATATCTTACAACTAGAATCTGTCTTTTTTCCGATCCAGTTCCTCTACCATGGCGAATCCCAGTTAGATTAAGGCATGATGCACATTTTAGTTACTGGGAGAATCCAAATACTCTCTTTCGGATCTAGGAAAGAGCTCTCAGGGTGTGTTTGATATGAGGGCTTTGGAAGGGAAAGGAGGGAAGGAGAGGGATTTTAATTATTTTCCCTCGTTTGGCAACACACAAATTTTAAGAGGGGAGGGAAAAAATTTTAAAATTTCCCCTCCCCTCCCCTCTTCAACCTCCCTTCCAAAATTGGGAGAATTTGGAGGGAAAGGGTAATATTTTGTCATATTATGACCATTATACCCATATTTTGTCATGTTGTGATCATTATGTTTATATTTTGTCATGTTGTGACCATTATGCCTACGCTTTAAATAAAATAAGAGCAAAATTGTCCATATTAAAATATTTTTCCCTCCCCTCCCCTCTTTTTTTATAAATCCAAACAAGATAATATTAAAATCTTTTCACTCCCCTCCCTTCCCCTTCCTTCCATTAAAATCCCTCCCCTCCCCTTCCTCTCATTGAGCCAAACATGTTTTTTCCCTTTTCAAAGGTACAGGAGCGAAATTGAAGAGAACTGGAAAATCGAATTTTTCGGCATTGGGAAGAACCGAGTTGAAGGAAATTGCCGATTTGAAAATCGGAGATAGAGAAAGCCTTACGAAACAACGAATGAGAAAAGGTCCTTTTCCCACTTACTTTCCCCAAGTTTTGACCATCTAATAACAAAAAGAATAACTCGATCGTTAATATATTAACTAGTTACCCTCGGCTCATATTTGCAGATGACTTTCAATATATTTCATCCGGAATAAAAAGAAAATCTTAAAGTTTATTAAGTTTTATTTAAAGTTTAACAATTTTTTAACTTTAGTTTTATTTAATATATATTATACCTCATATAAACAAAATCAGTACAATAATAAATGGAGGGTAAAATTATATATTTATACAAAAAAATTCTCTCAATGCCCTATAAACAGAACCAAAAAATATCTTCTTTCTACTTTATAAATAGAATGAGAAGAGTAACTAATTTGAGTAAATTAAAAAAATTATTTAAATTAGTTATTTGTAATAAATAGGTATTATTTTTTTTAAAATATTTTTGTTAATCAAGCATATTGGTTAGAACTATTATTATTACAATAACTATCTTGATAAAATTAGATAAATATAAGAGATAAAGTGGAGGGTAAAATGGAGGGTAAAATTGTATGTCTATACAAAAAATTTCTCTTAACGTCCTATGAAGGGGGCCAAAAAATGTCTTCTCTCTGCTGTATAAATAGAACTAGAAGAGTAACTAATTTGAGTAGATTAAAGAAATTAGTTAAGTTAGTTATTTGTAATAAATAAGTATTGTCTTTCCTAAAATATCTCTGTTAATCAAGCATATTGGTTAGAACTACTATTACTATAAGAACTACCTTGATAAAATAAGAAAAATATGAGAGATAAAGTGAATTGAATTAATACTGAATAATTGTTTTACTTTGTATTTTTTTAAAAGAATTCGAGGGAAATAGATGGCTGCAATTTTCCTTTTTTCCTTTCCTTCTTTCTTTTTCTCTGTTTTTTTTTTCGGTTATTGAATTTGATCGGTGGCTTTTGGCAGTAGCTGACAAATGGCAATGCAAATCTGCATCATTGAGACATGCCTGGATTATCTGAATTTTGATCTGAGTTACAATTCAATGAAAATATTTTCGATATTTATTTATTTTGGCCTGAAGTTTTCGATATTTAAATGTTAGTAGTCAACATTGTTGTTGATTATAGTTCTCAGTGACCATTAATTATTATTTTTGATAAAATATCAGAGTTAGACTTACTTGGCCACATTTTTTTTTGAGTGAAAATCCACAAGCACCCCAAGAAAGAATGAAGTTCGTCCATAGCTTCGGGTCAATATATTATTTTTAATCCTTGATATAAAAGTTAGTTTGAATTTTTGTTTGATTCTAAATATAATATTCTCATCCATTTTTTTTATATTTATTTTTTTCAAAATAGTCTTTATAGTATTTACACATGTTAAAGGTTTAATCAAATAGGAGTTTTAACTAATATATATGATTAATAACTGTATCCTAGAAATTTTATTTATTTATTTCAAATAAATAACTTAACTAATTTCTTTAATATACCCAAATTAATCAATTATGTTTTATATTAAGAATCAAATGTATTATTTACCCCCAAAAAAGTCTTTGTTCGGTTAAAGGTCCTGAGAATAATATTTCTAAATACGATGATCTAACCTAAATGCTGGTATCTGGTGCAGCATATGCAATAATAAAAACTTCTCTACAAATAGGAGCTCGCATGTCATTAGGCCATTGGTGTTTGATATGTAACAGATCAAAGGGACAGAACATCCGAGCTCCTGGGTCGAGCTGAACTGTGATGGGTCCTACATGAAGGGCTGGCTCATCACAGATGAAAATGGTCGGTAACTGGCCCGTTCTTTTTGGGACACATAAGCCCATAAAACAGGCAGAATCATGGGGTGCCTCCCAAAACCTCATCCTTGCACAAAGTCTAATACTTGTTCAGCATCATTTATACAAGCACTTATAAATATCTTTCATATAAATCAAAACAAAATTTCTCTTAAATATTTATTTTATATTTCATAAATCACGATTAAAAAACTACTTAAAAAATTTTCAAATGAGCCAAAAAGAACTGCTTTGAAGCTTTCACTTCCTCCCTACATTAATTTTGGGGTGTATTTAGGTTAAACAAAACAGTAAAAAAAAGAGTTCTTTATTTAAAATTTTTTTAAATAAGTTTAAATAAATACATTACAAGAGGCCATTACAAATTTTATTCAGCACTTTACAAAATTCACTGACATTATATAGAGAGGGGTTACAATAGAGCCATCAGATCTGTGTTTTATATATAAACAATATAACCATCAATTCATGGCTTATACTAGCAACAGCTAGAATCAAGAATTACATCTGATTGCTCCTCACGAAACATCACTTCCTAGGAACTGAGGAATCAAGCAGTCCAGCCCTAGCAGCCCTAGTCAAAGCTGCCGGCCATTGCCGGCCCCATACGCTGGTGCTGTCTCTCCTACTTGAGCTCTCCCATAGGCATCAACAAAGGTTCTGGGTATTGCTGCAGCAGCACCATACGGATTTGGTGCTGTGTCAATGTAGAATTAATGCATCAAAGATGGAAATGCACGCATATATCAGATAATAAGACATCAGCATCCAGGAGATAGAAAGTTACCATGTGTTCTTTTCTCAACATTCTGAATCTCAGCTCGTAAAAATTCAACTTCTCTTGCCATTCCTATCAGATTCTTCTCTGTTGCTTTTAGTTGCTCCACTAACTCAACGTTTTTGTTCTTTTCATATTCAAAGGTTGCACTGTGCCCAACCAGATTCTCAAAGAATCAGCAAACAAGGTCAAAAGTTAAAAAAAGAAAAAGAAAAAGATAAAGCACCAATGAAGAGCAACAAAGAAAATATGAAACAGGATGTAATGCCAAAGCAAATGTCGGAAGATTATGTGCATATAAAAATTGCCACCAATTCCCAGCCAAAAAAAAAAAAAAAGACAGCCATCAATAATAAATACCATATGACTTAAAAACGTGATCTGACAAAGAGATCAATACAACTTACACACACTTACGAGACAGGAGTCTGTTGCACAAAGTACAAGTTAATATAGTAGATCATAACAATAGGAGACGGTCATAATGCTATTCAAAATACCCAATTTGAAGACAACACATCATGAATGCATTCTGGTCTCACCATGTTTAGACAATCCAATGAACAGCAGCCGGGTTCATTGCAACTTGTGTACCAAAGAATAGGGGAAAAATTAGTATGCATTCTTTTCCCTTTGCACAATTTTATCCAACAATCACATGTGCATTCTCACAATAAAAAGGAGAAAATCTCATCAATGAGTTTAGTATCAGTTCTGGTCTACACGCAGAAGGAAGAAACCCATAATAGGCAAATGACTTACCGTAATCTCTGGTGTTCTTGCACTAAGCTGTCCAGTTCATCCTGCAGATCTGGCAAACTCTTGACATCACCACGGACTTTCTTCAATTCCTGAGTAGCTCTTTCAATCTGGCTTTTCAGTTCTTGTCTAGTGGCTACCAAGCTCTGCGCTTCAAGATGGGCTAGTTTGAGTTCCTTCTTTACATTCTCACTAGCTCTAATGTCTCTCTCCATTTTTGCAATCTTATCCAGTAAAACTCTGATCTGGATATCACTTTCAGTTTGAATGCTCCTAATATGTGCCCTCAGTTTATGCACTTCCTGCTGAGCAGCGACAAGCTCTTCTCTCAAGGCCACATGAGTACTTGCCAGCCTACGGTTGTCGCCCACTAGTCGCTTTATTTCTTCTTCCTGAGAAGCAATTTCATCCCCCAACATTTGACGGGGCAGGGCCTCTAGAGAAGGATGGCCTGCAGAAGAACTTACACCAGTATATGGACCATGCCGCATCATCCCAGGAGCTTGGACAGAACGCCCCTCATATGCTGCTGGAATATTGCCTCTGGCTGCCATTTGTCAGATTGAGGACTAGCGTTCAACCAGACATCGAGATCGTACACTTCCAAGCTATCTGCAGCAAAATACCCTCTGCTCCGATAGCAGGGGATATGGACCCATAGTCATGATTTATGACATAAGCGAAAGCAAAAATGGTTGCCTACTTTAAAGAGAAAGCAAATGTACAAAACAAATGGTCACAGGACCCATGGCATATTCATTATTGAAGGAAGCTTATCTCGAATAGGACATTTTCACAATCTTATCCAGGATGGGGCATGGCTAAGGCCATCCCACTTCCATACTTCCATCCCGTCCCAGAAAACACCCTTACTTTTGTTATTAAATGATGAGTTTTATCATAAATGGCAAACAGAATTCGAGAAATAAACTTTATCAGGAAAGCAATGCATCAGATCTATATTATGAAATGCACAATATGAATATTCATTACCTTCATATTTTCAAGCTAAAGGTCTAACCAAAAGTTCCAGTGAATGTTCTTATATAGGGACAAATCACGGATGACTAGGTGATTCCAGTCCACAAATTATCATACTTCAAATAAAAATAATATGGAATTATGGATATTAAATTTAGTCGAAGAATACATCAACCCAAAAGTTTAAGTTGTTAAGTGAAGGTTCATAATTTTATTCATTCCCTAATAGAATGAACATTTGTGGATTCGGTTACCAAAATTATTGATCATTTGAACTGGGATCAAACCTTCTTTTTTCTACCGTAGTTTAAAATTCTCAAAGTCCAAATATGATGAACTGCATGAGTAATAGAACTACAGTTCGTCACTTGAACCATATGTATAGTTTATTTACGTGCCAGAAAAATATGGTGTGTGCTCACTGATTAAGTAATAAAAACTGACAACTAAGCGTATGTCTGGGTGTCTGTTTTGGGGTCCCAGAACAGACGCCCAAGCATTCTTTAATAGACACAAGACAACACCATTTCTGACAGCAAACTCATAAGCATAGCAAGTAGAACTACTAGGAAAATATTAGCAATTTCTGTTTTTGGCCAATAGAGGGTGATGAGAGATTCAGACCCCAAATGCTGTGGGTTGCAGCCAAGTGCTCACTAAATAAGGAGGATAAACCATCAACTAACAAATAACAGAACAAATGCAACCCCATTGGTGACAGCAAGCTTGCAAGCATGGGCATAGCAAGCATGCTTGCAAGCGGCACTGCTAGGAAAACATTGCAAGCATAGCAACTTCCCTTTTTGGCCAATGTAGGTGAGGAGGGATTGAAACCCCTAATGTTCTGGGTTGTAGCCATGTGTCCCCTGAGTGAGTAAGATAGACCAACAACTAACAAATACAACATGGGGGAGAATTGGGATTCCAGAAATTTTTGAGTTTAATCTAGTGTGCCTATGTTTGGGACCCCGGCATCATGCAAATACTATTATACCTGCGAATCCTATTGAATTCATGTGTATTGCTTGTACGTTTTTAATTGTTTTTACGTACCTCATTTATGGACATTGAAATATTGGTCTCTGCTACAAGCATCTAGGATAAAGTTTTAAAATTTCGGCATTGAGCACCATAAAATCTTGAAAAACGGTAGCAATGAATTCAAAGGATGAACCCTCGCAAGAAGGGGAACCAAAGGGATGATGCCTAAAACTGTTGTATCAACTCTCTTTCTTCGCAGTTATTGTTAACAGGTTTCAAGATTTTCAATCCTGACAAAAATGTCCATCCTTCAACGGGCTTTAACATAAAGAAACATTGGTCAATTCAACAGCGCGGTACTCAATTGCAAAATTCCAATTGAATTAGAAAAAGAACCACAACGTGCGAACCAAAGCATCTAAATCGTATGTATCCAGAAGAATGCAAACAGAACAAATTAACCAACTAAATACATTTAAAAAAAAAGTATTATTTTTCATGCCCAAAACAATTCCAACCAAAAAAGGGTGTTGAGTAAGAGAGAAAGTCAAGGGAATCTCGAGATAAGAGGACTTACTGTAAATGGAAGAGCTAACCGATAGCCGATGGAGCAAAGATGATGAAGGATGAATAGCCAGGGCAGGCAACCCCCGTTCCAAGTGAGAAAGAGAGGGCACTACGCAAAGGGCCACGGTCGACGAGGACGAACTTCGAATTGCCTTGCCCCACCAGTGCTTTCGCAAATTCACTGCATAAAATATTTTCGTACGAATATAAATAGGGTGACACAGAATGTTATGCTGCCCAAAAAGAAAATATTAAACAAGGGACAATGAAGTGAAACCAAAGATATTATTTTATTGGGAAAAAATATCTACTTTCAAACGGAAAATTACAGAAAATATATTATTAGCTCATTAATAACAAGGTTTAAAAGAGAAAAGAAGAAGAATAGAATAAAGTAGTTCTTTTTCTTTCTTTCTAAGCTGAATATACCTTCACCTTAGACTTGGCATCCCGAGGTAAGGACCGCACAACACAGCCCAACTATTTGTGGGTCTGTTTGGATTAGTGAGAAAAGTAGTTTATTATCAATTTGATTTTTAGAAAAATAAAATTGAGTAAAAATTAAATTAGATAATTTGAATTGTGTTTGAATTGGAGTTTAGAGAGTTAGTTTGTAAAAGTAATATTGGTAAAAAATTATTTGGATTATGATTGAGTTAAAGTAAGTTTAGTTATAAAATAACCAAAATGGGTATAGGTCTTAATAAATAATGAAACATAATTAAGAAAAATAATTTTACATAATACAATGAAATTAAAATAATTTAATATGAAGAAATTAAATTTAATGAGTGAATTAAATTTAAAAACTTTAGAAAAATCATAAGAAATATTTTTAAATATAAAGTAAAATATGATAAAAAATGAATTGACATAATACAATAAATTTAAATTAATTTAATATAAAAAATAAAATTTATTGAGTGAATTAAATTTGAAAATATCAGAAAAATGAAAAAAAATATTGCAAATCCCTACAGCTCCATATTCAGTCGGCCTCCAGCTCCTCCCTTGTTTTGCTCGCTTGAAAAATTAGAACATGAACAGTGATAGTCCAGTCGGCAACCTTTCCCAGCACATTAAAGGTGATGATCAATGGCCCCAAAGTCCCCTTAAAAGCCCGCTTTCATAAGCTAAAAGCAGAACTCTCCTACTTATTCAGGGTATGTTTGGATTGGCGTTGGACAAAACTGACTTATAGTCTAACTGACTTTTGTAACTGAAGTTGGAGTAAAAGTCAGTTTTAGTGTAATATGATTTATGTTTGGATAGGTGTTTATAAAAAGTCAGTTGAAAAAGTTAAAAGTTGTTTGGATGATTAATAGAAAAGTTAGTTTGGTTGTAAATGACTGAAAATGGCATAGACTTTATTGAATAATAGTGTTTGAAATTATATGTTTTTAATGTGATAATAGTTTAAAAAATACATAAAATTATTATGGTAAAATATAAATAGTTTATTTGTGAGATTATAAAATAAAAATATTTGTTACGGAGAAAAATTTGAAAACACATTGTAGATAATTAATTAAATATACATAATGGATAAACAAGAATATAAATTAAAATTTATTTGGTCTCTAATTAAAGTAAATGAAATCACATGACTAATTAGATCGTAAGCTTTGTACAATTTTCCTATAAGTCAGTTAGAAAAGTTGATTCAGATTGCGTTGGATAAGTCAGTTAGAAAAGTTACTTTTTCCCATAAGTCAGTTAGAAAAGAAGTCCCATCCAAACAATCTTCTGAGCCACAATAAGCCACTAACCTCAGTTTCACGCTTTTCCATATGCCTTTGGCTTCTCCAACTGCAATCCAAACATAACCTCAATCGGGCTTAAAAATCACAGCTTCTGATTATAAGTGAGATTAGTTAAACTCTGAGCCAAACATCCTACTGAGAGAGCAACCGCACTTATAGCTTCAAAAGCTACTTAACAAGCCCTCAAACACTTAGGCAAACAGAGCATGTATATTTGTGTCTTTTTTTTTCCCCAATATAAAAGCTTTAATAAATTTTAGCATAATCTATGCTGTGAATATAAGTCCTGAATTGTGGTATCACCCCCCCCTTTTTGGTGAGACATATAATTCAAGTTACTTATTGCTGGCATCACAGGCAGTTTCTCTCGTAACAAAAGTGAAAAAAAAGTAGTAGTAGTGTAGAGATGATGGAAAATGCTGGACTTTTTATACACATTCGGAAAAACCAACTTGACTACTACCTCTTGCTTATATATGAAATCTCTTTCCCTGTACAATCCATGAATAAAAATTACATTTTAAGATCATTATGATGAATCCAATCCAAAATATTCTGATTCATTTTGTCAATCGAAGGCAACCATTCACTTAAGATCTGCCCAGAACAATGCATTGGTCCTCTCAGAACGATCAAAGTTTTAGTCATCACGACCACTTTGTGGGAGAGTGTGGTGAAATCCTCTGTTGTGTTGGATTGTATAGTTCAAGTTAAGCATTATTTCGTGAATCTCATTTTTGTTGAGAGATGCAAGCTCAGTTTGGTGGGCAAATTCAGGAACTTTTTAGCATGATCAGTTTATTATGCGTTTCCCTACTTGTTTTATAAGCTTCTGGGTCGCTTTAAAAAGCTGCAGATCCAATTTCACGGCATAACCAAGTGGTTTAATTTGAGAGTTTCCAGCTTCTTTGGATGCACACCTAGCTTTCAAACTGCTCTCACATTATTATTAATTACGGTTGGCAATCATATTTCACAAACTCAGATATTGCATCAACTCATGAATAGATTTTACTTGAAAGGAAAGTCATCATCTTGCGGGGTTCGAACCAGCAATTTGGATATATGGTCCAAACTAAAGATTTCTGTGTCTGAAAAGCAGAGGGTCTTTCGCTTCTCATTCCCGGTGATTCGTTGTCGTTCGTTTAGAACGCACCCAACTCATCATTCCTGTCAAGGATTTGAAGCACAGAGTAAACCTAACTTTCTTTTTCCCACAAGATCTGAAAGAATTATGTAGCATTCGTGTAAATTTTAGCTAAACAGAGGGTTTTATCAGCACAAATATTGGATTCATTTAGTTGTTTGATCAGCATTTTCCGGGTTCTACACTTAGCGCCGTGAAAGAAAGCTGCTTGTTTGGAGTGGAGATAGTCCCACATTGGGTATTCATCCTGTGAGCAAAGCAGTCAGCAGGTATAAAAACTAAGGAACCGAACGGACAAAGCATACCTTTCTCGGCCTTTTGGCTAAGATCAAGTGTAGTATCTGTTCTTATCAGTTTAATATCTGATACGTGGGCCATCGGCCCACATGATATTAAATTAATTTTTTAAGGGGGAGGGTCCATTACAGTAGCTTGCTGCTGGGATCCTCGCGTGTCGCCCATGCGTTGCACTACTGCGCGGGCCTGGCGCACCCCGCCCAATCTAGTTGGAAAGCTTTTCTTCTTACTTCGTGTCAGCCCTATTGGGTCTTTGGGCTCGACATTGTGTCCTTAAGTAGGCCCGGTAGTGATGAGGGGCCTAAAAGGGGCAAGTGAGTCAAGATCCTTGCGCGATTTTAGTTCGTTTGAGGGAGGTAAATTCATGTGAGATTATTGATTCGGAAATTAATAAAATTTTAATTTAGTCATTGTCTTGTATGAGTTGCTGATTTTTCTTTCCTTCATATCTTATGCTTTTGTCTGCTTATAACCGGGCCAAAGCTCAGGTAGCCTTCTAATTTCTAGAAGTAAACACATTCTCTCTGTTTCCGCCATTTGCCTTGGGAGGTAAGTTTGTCTTCAACTTCTAAAATTCTTAATTCTCCGGTCGCCACACCTTCTCCGTATTTGGTTCACATATAATACTCTACTGGTGCATTTCGTGGATTTCTCGGATAAATAAATGAAAACAAGGTCCAAGTAAAGAAGGCTGGAGTTGAGTCTTGGAATTTCCCATGGTAGAATGATTAATCAACACCTACATAATCAATTAGAATCTTAGTTTTCAAAATACCCCTGAATATATGATAAAAATCAAGAGAAGGAAATTCTCAATTAAATATTGTTTACCGGTCTCTAAAGCTCTTAAAGCTAAGTTTTCATACAGAAATAGGTTATGTATTTATAATCAAGATCAACTTCTCTGTCAAGTATCAATGAAGTAGTTATTTTTCTCATGTTTGAAATATTCAACTATTTATACTGTAAGATTTTTGGCTCTGTTCTTCATTTCTGTTGCGGGCATTTGTTGCAGAGATGAGATATTCAAGAGGGTGCACTGATGGATCTGGGTTGTGGCTCTCCATAGGATGAATAAGTCCAACCTCATTTCTAACAACCTTTAATTGCCTGATAGTTAAGAAATTCAAGAGGAATAGGTAATATAGCCAAAATCCATAAGCTTTCCTGTCAGGCTTGGCTATTACCAAGTCTAGCCTAGGTTTTTGGCAGGCTTAGAATGACTAAATAAATGCAAATATAAACCCCTAATCAGATGATATCTATTGGCCAAAGGGAAAGCGTTGTTAACAAAATCTAAAATTCAGAGGTGAAAATAAAACATGAGAAAACTCAAAATATAATGTAACCCAGAACTCAGAAAGACAAAAAATCTAGGGCTTCCAAAATCTCATCATCATCATGGAAAAAGTTGCTGAGCTTATTAGTTTTTCCTGAATAAGGCATGAATGTTTCTATACTTCTTGCTGTAAAAGAAAGACTTTGTCTAAAGCTCTAAGCCTAGCACATAGTCCCACACCGAGGAGTCAGACTGTGAGCGAAGCAGTGAAGAGAATCTGTGAAATGCCAAGGAAGCGTTTACCCAGCATGATCATGAATCAGGTTTCTCTCAGAAGCCTTGTTCTCTATGTCTCTCAAGAATCTCAAAATCATGTTCGTCCAGTCAATCACAGGGCTCATAAAGAAACACATCATGCATTGACCGAGCATAAAGAAACATCTATTACAGATTTCCTACACTTCATCAGTGAAGAATCTTTCAAGTCCCAAAAAAAAAAAACAATGAAGAATCAACTACTCCCTCCGGTTTTAGAGATGCTTAGTTTTTTTTTTTAATAAAATAACGTTCACTTTTATCTGAACATTAATGAGCTTTGTCCAAATCTTCGTTAAAAAAATTTAGCAGAATAATTAAGAAGAATAATATTAGCAATAATCAGGAAAAAGATTCATCTGCATCCTCAACAACCTTATTCACAAGAAGAAAAAAAAAGCCTGGTTAATAACTTCCGTTGTCAAAATTTCAAAAACCGAAAGAAATTCTTATATATTGACTGAACATAAACAAACCAACGCATTTGAAACTAAAAATATAATTCAAAACAAAGGCATAATTACTACAGAAAACCAACAAAGTAATCTTCACCAGAAGAAAATGAAATACCATTTTCATTTACAGTGCCATCGTTTTCATTGAAAAAAAAAATTGAAGTATCATTCGCACTGCATAGCTAATGTCAGTATTGTTAGCACAAAATAGAAAATACTGTTTTTTTTTTTTCCTTCCTAATCAGAGACTCTATTGGAAGAGAAAGAGAAGAATGCAAGTGGACAGAGTAGGAAGAATGAAGCAGCCACTATCAAAATAGACGGAGATTAAGCCAACTGATAACCATCGCCTAAATCCGACGCATGACTTTGCGTGCCAAAGAAGAAGCCAAAATCATTAACAAAAATCCTAGTTTTTCTAATCAAATGTGTCAGCTTTTCTAACTACATTAACTTTCTTCTCCATAGCCTAAAATGTCACAACAACCTCCATTGAAAGGGGATGAAAGATGAAAGCGAGAGAGGAAGGGTGGAAAAGGGAACAAGATCCTCTCAGCTAGAGATGGTCATCGAGCTAGTCCCAAAAGAACAGCCTCCTCACGGGCCATATTTGGCTGTTGGCTTGCCAACTTCCATCCTGTTTTTTCAAATTTTTATACATATATTTAAAATTTTTTAAATCAAATTATAAATTTTTATAAACCAAATTCTTCTTATTCTTATATTTTTATTAATTATATAATTAAATTAATCTCAAAAATTGAAATATAAAAATATAATTTACTGTTAACAGTTATTTTATTAGTATAAAAATGATAAAACAATAAAGAAACTGAGAAATCAAATTTATAATCAAAGTCTCTAACAAAATGTAAGGTTATATGTAAATTAAGTAAAAATAATAATTTTTTAATTAAAATTGGTAAGAAAATGTTAAAAAAGAGACTGATAAGCTGGCCCGTAGTGGGTTGTGGGCTGGTAAGTGTGGGTTAAAAACGATAGCATGATTTCTTATTTCTTTCAACCCAACTCGTCACCTTACGAAAGTTGGTGGATTGAATTCGTGGACTCAATCCATATTACTGATGGCCCACGGTGGATGACAATGAGCTCTGCATTTCCGTCATCAGATAGGTCAGAAGAGAACAAAAATTACCGTATCAGATCACGAGGGATTTGGCTGCGAAGAGGAGCTGAATGTAAATGGACGGCCAAGATTACAACTGACGGTGGAGATGTAATTTTGAAAGCTGCATGATGTGTCTCCTTGTGAGCGCTTAGATCAATATTGAACGGATGGAATTCAAAGATATTGAGGGACGCTGAGAAACTTTCACATCTTCAATTCCACCAAACCCTTTTTATTCTCTGAAGCGTAGCGTTTGCAAGGCACGGGACATCATATGGAGAAAGTGGAGAGAAAAATGGAAATCGGAAAACATAAAAGACATTGTTTCTTAGAAAGCATTAAAAATGAGAGACATATATTAGGATTGTAATTAAAAAATTATTAAAAAAGTTTTCAATATAAGTAATTATTTCTTACGTGGAATTAGACAAATTTATAATAGTACAATTAGGGAATACCACTTTTTTCATGGTATTCCTCGACCCCATATTATGAGTTTGTTTAATTCTATATAATAAGTAATTTTTCATGCTAAACACTATTTTTTCAATCTTAATCTTAATTCGTATCTCTCATTTTCAATGGTTCGTAACAAACGTTAGTAAACAGAAGAGAGTGCTGACAAGGAAAGTGAGAAGGCGAGAAAGGAAGGAGCTTGAGAGAAGGGATTGTGCGTGATAAAGCCAGTGATAGAGACAGAGAGACAGCAAGTGATAGAGCCAACGATAGAGGAAGAGTGATAATTTCACATGTGGCAATAGTAAACGTGAGGGTAATTAGCTAAATAATGAGAGGGGATAAGACGATATGAAATGATGTATTGGGCGTCTATTGAGTTGATATTTCACTGTACAGTATAATTTTCCCTTTTCAAATGGACATTGTAGAATCCACACGTCCAGTGGCTGAGGAATGTGAGCTCTCATTTCCAAGGGGTGGCCCCATATATGCTCCGAATCTTGTCCCAGCACTAGGGTTGCTGAGTCTGAGAATTCTGTCGTCTGTGAACTTGAGGTATTAATCTTCCATTAATCCTAGATGCTTCTATGCCAAATATAGTACGGGAGGTTCTTGTTTTCACCTCATTCTCACGCCTGAAGTGTACTGTTTGGTTTGTTTGTGCGGAAATTAGAGGCAGAGTTGCATCAAGATGCTTCTGACCTTTGTGATGATGACATCTCGTGTGTACACTTCATGTGCTTTTTTCTTTTGTGTTTTTCCAGTTGTAGCATGTTTCTTCTCTTTTAGAGGCACTGACTTGTGCTGTTTTAGAATTGCTGAGCTTAAAGTATATACGGAATAGGAGTTAATGAATATGGCTTTGAAGAAAGAATTCCAGGTTACAGAGAACAGTGAAAATCATCCTCCAACTTCGGACCAATCTAATGCAGGGTAAGTGATTTTTTTTTTTTGGGTTGATATTTTATGTTTGGCTTTATGTGGTGAAAATTTGGCACCTTCGTAGTATGATCAATGTACATTTTTGTGCACAGTTGCAAGGCATCTTAATTGTTTGTTGCTTTTTCTTTTTGGTGTATCAATGGTATGTCACTTTAGTATCATTGCTTTTGACAACTTCAATGGAAGAAAGGTAAAAGTAAGTGGTTTGCTTGCCTAGTTTCTGATCTTTCTGAAGCTTCTTTCTGGTATGATTCTATGTATTAGTGAACTTACCAGTTAAAATTTTATTCTTGGATCACAGGGCAGAGCAGAGCTAATCTATTTTGAACACCTTGTCCTGTCAATACAATTCTCTAACCGATGGATGTACAAAAAAAGTAGTAAATGAACGCCGTAATGGTTCTAAATATGCATTAGAGGGAAAATACATAAGTTGTTGCATCAGAATTCGGAATGCATATATATTCTTTCTTTGCTTATTATACCATATATTCTTGCTTGTCATGGCAGAATTTTATGTGTTCTGTGAGATGTGTTGTGGTGCCACTGAGCCTTCATCCTGGTTATGATAAATGTGCCCGATGTGATTGTGAGTAATGTTATGGTCTTGCAAGCTCAAATGCTTATGAACTTATATGTTTCAACATATTATCCTTCAGGATAGAAGATGACCACAATGTATCGAGCAATGATCATGCTTCTTTAAACACAAATATCTGTGGTACAGGATCAGATGTTCCTACATCATTTGAGCCATCAAATCGATCATCTGGAATTACAGCCAACAGAACTATGACAGGAAAGATCTCAGGAGAAGAAGAACAGGAACAAAAGGATGGCTCTCTTCATTATTCTGGATTTCTGGAGTATGATTATCATCATGATTAGTTGCCCTCTGCTCTCAACACTGCAGTACGTTTAACTCATCAACTGCTACATGGGGTATCATGATCATTGCTTGGAATTTATAAGAGTTCCTGTCATCTGTTTTCAATTCATGAGAATTAATGAAATGATCCCAAAATGACATTAGCAACAGAACTCAGCTTCATGGGTTTTTGGTGCCGAACATGACAAGTGAAAAAAAACATAACAAAGTACTGTAGCATGGAAATATTCACCATAATATTGCACTTTTAAAATCGGTATTTATGAAGTCAATTCAGCCTTACCCATTGATTGTTTATTGTAAAGTTGGAAGGTTCAGATTGAATGTTGTTTTTATTGGCCTCCGTTTCTTTTTTATTAGAGATAATCAAATTACATTATTCAAGATGTTGGTTAAAATTAATTGAAGACAATAAATATGTTAAAAATGTAATTTTTTTGTCAAAAATACTCTCATTTATGTGGAAGAGAGATAATGTGTGGAAATTAAATGTAATGATATGAGTAATATGATAATTAAATGAGAGTAAAATAAAAAATCAAATAAAATTTAAAACAATCTCTAAGTCTCTCTTTTAAGAAGGAACATGTGTGTTTCACAATTGTCTTTTATAAAAGAAACAAAGTATTGTATTGTTGATTGTCGACAATTAATTATGTTTAAATAGGTAAAAAATGATCGAGGAGATTGTTTAAAGAAGGTACGAAGGGGCAAAAGAAAGGTTAGATTAGACAACTTGTCATTGGCTACAATTGCATTATGATTTTGTATCGCAAAAAGAAAACACCTTATTACTTTTGCTTTTCTTCTTTATAATTCTTTGAACCAATTAGATCTTATTATTGGGTACTCCTCTGTCTTATTTATAAGTCACTTCCGATATGTTTTACACAGACCAAAGAAAACCTTAAACTTCATTAACTCTCATTAAAATTCAACAAATTCCTAATTTTATTTCTATTTAATACTACCTCCGATCCTTAATATAAGACCCTTTTTAACTTTTATTTTGGTCCTAAATATAAGACCCAAATCCGCTTTGTCTCTCATATTTATCTATTTTTTTCCAAGATAGTCCTTTAATAATGATAGTTCTAGATAACAAATTTGATTAGTAAGAATATTTTAGGAAAAACAACACCTATTCATTACAAATAACTAACTTAACTAAATTCCTTAATCTCTCCAAATTAGTCAACTGCGTCTTATAATTAGGGCCGGAGGTAGTATATATTATTCTTCATGTAAACAAAGTTAACACAATAAAAAATGAAGGGTAAAATTGTATATTCATACAAAAAATTTCTCTTAGTGCTTTGTTAAATAGGATCAGAAAAAATTCTTCTCTCTTTGTCCTATAATAGGACCAGATAAACCATTGATCAGAAACTACTGATCCATCATTGGCTAAGGACTCATTGTTATTTTTGCTAAATGCGTAATAAGAATCTGAAATCATGAGATTTTGTCAAATCACCCAAACTATATTTTGTTGGATTCCATAATTTGTCTGGATTTTAAATGTGATTATTAAGTTCTCAAACACTCAGCGCCTTTAGTCTCCCAACTCATTTGACATCTAAATGTATTACAGAGTTATTCTTAGATAACTTGAATGAATGGATGACTGTTAAAAAAGTTAGTTTAGTTTCCAAAAATTTGGACTTTCATAGTTTAAAATATGTTACTCATCCAATCCTTAATATAAGACCCATTAACTAATTTGATTAGATTAAGGAAGTTAGGTAAGTTAGTTAATTATAAGAAAAGTGACACATTTTTCCTAAAATACCATAATCATCTTTCTTAATATCTCATCTCCCTCTTTTACTTGATTATGGTGAGGGATTATTCATAGGGGTAATTTAGAGAAAATTGATAAATATGAGAAAAGGCTCTTATATTTATGACCAAACCAACTCAAGAATTGGGTCCTATATTAAGGACGGAGAGAGTAGTAAAATATACTGCAAAAAAATTATTTCATTAATGGTTGCAAAGATTAAAAATAAACTAAATATATCGAGTAGTGCTGGGCCAAAAAAAAATATTGCAAAATATCTCAGATTTGACTAACACTACAAAATGAGTATTGAGGGAAAAACACAATTAACACAAAAAAGTTATTTTAAAAATAATTTTAAATATATGAAGGAGTTTATCTCTGTTTAATAAATTTTTAAACATAGCCACACCCCACTTAACAGTGGAAGCTTATTTCAGTTTAAGTTATTTCAAACGGCGATTCGATACCATTTTAACAGAGAAGCTAAGCAGTGATAAATGGGGAAGGGGAAGTCAGGCATGCTGTTGGAATCCTTTGCGGCACGCGCCTGGTCCAGTGGTCCAACGCACCAAATCTTATTGCTTTTTAATTTTATTCCTTAATTCCTTAATTGAAATAGGCTTCATATAGAATTAAATTTGGAAAATATGAGATTATATATCTAATTAAAAAATCATATTAAAATCTTATATATTTATAATCGAATTTAACTCTTGACTAATTCTTAAATTAGAACAGAATATCCTTGACTTTTGCTTAAGGGATATCATAATAGAACTGCACATAGACATACCGAACAAAACGTAACCCCTGTCTGATGTCCTATCCGATGGATGCATGCGCTGCATTTCGCAGCTCTTTGCCTGCCCATGCTTGTGAAAGTGAAATACCCCGGTCATTTTAGGCTGGCCTAGGCAGATCCCTACCCAAATAAAAACTTCTTGCTTATAATATTGTGTGTGTGTATATTAAACTCAATCAAAAACTTAATAAATAATATTTTTAAACGTCAATATAACATTTTAAAAAAATAAATATAAACACTGTTAATTCACATGTATCCACAGAAATTTCATAATAAAAGACCGCACAATAAGTCTTAACACAATATCTAATCTTAAACGATAAATAAATAACATTCAGTCATCCATAAGCCATTAAAAATAAAGCAACTAAAAAGACTATAATAGCATAATAATATGCATTCATATTATTTTTTTTAATAAAATTATATATTTTTTAGGTTAGACTAAATGGGTAAAGCAGCATATTGTACCCGAATGCTCAGCCTTGACAAGTGGTCCTGCCCAAACAAGCCTAATATTTTTTTTCCTAACCATTTTTTTTTTAGGGTGTGATGGGCATTTTTTCCCCGAGTTTGGGCAGGCATAGGACTTGTTTGGGATAGCGGCTAAATCTTTTATAAACACTTTTACGTAAGTTGAGGCAAAACTCATTCACATACTTGTCTCGTATTTATAAATTACGATGAAAAAGCTACTTATAAACTGTTTCAAACTATAGAAGCTAGCAGGATATATGAAGACCCCATATCAAAGCTACTTAGCATTAATAAAGCAATTTTTTTTTCTTTGATATGACTCAAACGTAGCTATTATCTTATGTAAATTATTAGTTCAAATTTCCACATTGCATCCCTATATATGTGCGCCAATAATGTCTAAGCTTCGATGGCTTTTCAGTTTCTAGTCTGTTCGATCACACATTATTTTTGTTATTCCCAACCTTAATTATTTAAAGAGGATTAGCTCTGAGCAATTTGTGATGTTGCAGCAGGTAGTGACACTGCCATTCATTATTCCACTAATACACACACAAAATGGGATGCATAAAGTACTAAGCCTGTGAGGCGGCGCCACTCCCTCAGTAGGAATCAGATTTATAAACCATATCCCATTTCAACACGTCTCCACTTTCCCCATTTCTACCTGTTTCGTCCACATAAATTCCTTTAATAAATTCATTTTTTAAAAATTATTCAGTGTATTTATTATCACATAATTCTCACAAAAAAATTAATTTAATTCTTTTTTTCCTGTAACACAACTACGCACATGTCACCCACTAGCAAATGCTCACCATGCATTTTCTTTCTTTTACACGGATTTCCACCTCTCTTTATTTCAATGAAGTATTCTCTTTTGTTTTGTAAAGAAAAACCTGTGTCTTTGAAATTGTTCGTTGTCATTATTAATTATTTTAATTGACAATATCATTGACTATATAATAGCTCCATATAATCAACAATCTTTTCTTACGAAGAACACATATAGTTGAAAATGTTAGACTATATATAGCTTTCAATCACACTAAATTTTCAAATAAAAACAACAGTTTTGATGGTTAATCAATGAGACCATCATGCTACCTAGATGACAAATGTTTGTAATGACATCCCAGTTTGGAAAAAAAAGATAAAGATCTCTTAAAGACTAACTCAAATGCTATTTTACTACTAAAGATCGAGAGCACTATACTATCTTTTCCACTATTATTTAACTGCCCACTAGTTTTCAATCACACTAAATTTCCAGATAAAAACAACAGTTTTGATGGTTGATCAATGAGACCATCATACTACCTAGATGACATAGTTTTTGCAATGACATCTCAGTTTTGAAAAAAAAGATATAAATCTCTTAAAGATTGACTCAAATGGTATTTTACTACTAAAGAGAGCACTATGCTTGTTTTCCGCTATTATTTAATTACCCACCGCACAAGCCATGATTCTCAACTCTCCACTATAAATAGCATGCATCTGAACGTCCCTCTCTACAACATCCCCTCATATAGCCTCTCATATTATCATCTGAGAGTCCTTCAATGGCTGCTTTAAGGAATTTGGCCCTTATAGCTTTGCTGGTTTCGTTCAATGTCGCTGTTTTGTGTGAGAGCAGAGTGGCAAGGAAGGATCTAGGGGTGGGGGTTGGTGTGGGTGCTGGCCTAGGTATAGGACTCGGTGGCGGCAGCGGCTCCGGTGCCGGGGCAGGGTCGGGCTCAGGGTCAGGCTCGGGGTCAGGCTCTGGTTCGGGCTCCAGCTCAAGTTCGGGTTCATATTCGAATTCAGGGTCTGGGGGGTCGTCTGGGGGTGGTTCTGAGGCAGGATCATATGCAGGATCTCATGCAGGATCCGGATCCGGATCCTCCGGATCGGGTTCTGAAGCCGGATCATATGCAGGATCTCATGGAGGATCAGGATCCGGATCCTCCGGAGCGGGTTCTGAAGCCGGATCATATGCTGGATCTCATGCCAAGTCAAGATCGAACGGAAAGGGAGGGAGCGGCGAAGGTGGGGGATACGGCGGAGGCTACGGAGGCGGTAATGGAAAGTGATCGGATTAACTGATTCCTGCTTGCAAGTTTATTATTAAGTTAGCAGGAAAGTGGTCAGTTTCTCTTTCAGAAGTAATTAAAAAAAAAGAAGCATTTGAATAAGAATTTGCATCGATCATAGCATGCATGTGTGCATTTGAAGTGGAAGATCTTTAGTACGTCCATGTTTGTGTGTAGGTGTCATGTAGTAGTCTGGTGTGTGATTACATATGAAGCAACTGTGTGTTGTATTATTAAAAGTGTGATGGAAATAAAAAAAGCATATTGCATAATGCTTATTATATATGTTGTCACTCTAATTAATTTCTATGGGAGATAAGATATTAATTAACATG
This sequence comes from Neltuma alba, assembly GCF_004799145.2. Lineage (NCBI taxonomy): Eukaryota > Viridiplantae > Streptophyta > Magnoliopsida > Fabales > Fabaceae > Neltuma > Neltuma alba. The sequence goes on along the minus strand of NW_021634823.1, from coordinate 24,138 downwards.
TTTGGGTATATATGGACGTATGGAGCAAGGCGTAAGGAGCGAGAAAGTCAAGGAAAGAGGAAGGAGAAGAGATAGTAAGGCTTGCAGGAATGAAAGTGAAGGGATAAAGGTAGAATTGTGGGAGAGCATAAATAATGATGAGAAACCAGAAAGTGGAAGTCGTACTGAGAGACCTTCAAAGTAGGTTTGCCCACGCATGCCGCTTGTGGTTGATGCGTGGCATGTGAGTATAGAGTAGTACTCGGCTGCTTGCCTACAAAACTGAAGCCATTATATAATATAAATAATATTATCTTTTCGTACTTGATATAAAAAATTAGATAACTAATTTATAAATATTAAAAAATTAATTAAGTTGGTTATTTGTAATAAATAAGTATTATCTTCTTTAAAATATTCTTATTAATTAATCATGTGTATTGAGACAATTATTATTACAATCACTATAGAGATTACTTGGAGACAAAAGAAATAAATATGAGAAACAAAGTGAATCAAAATCTTATATTTATGATTAAATTAAATTTCTAATTGGCTCTTATATATATTGACGAACAAACTATATCTGGTGCTGGTCTTTAGTTTGTAATGCTTATAAGCTACTACCTCTTGTTGTTAATATAAGAGATAGATAATTAATTTGAAGAAATTAAAAAATTAGTTAAGTTGGTTATTATTTGTTACATATATGTGTTGGCTTCCCTAAATTATCATGTTTAATTATGTACTTTGGAACTACCCTTTAGTAAAAACTCCATACAATCAATAGGAATATTTTAGAAAAAATATTATAAATTTAGGAGGCAAAATATATTAAAATATTATATTTTAAAAAAAATCATATTCCCTAACTAGCTCTTACCTAGGATCGGAGGCAGTAACATGCTTTCACTGCTTCTTCTCGTAATATCAAACTTCCCTTTTTACAACTTATCCTAAATCATTATGTATCACTATCTTCACTATATTCACATGCCTACCCCTTTTTCAAAAATTAGAAGAAAAAAACAGAAAACGTAGAGAGACTGGCTAGCTAATGATAGTTTTGAATTGAAATCTTAAAAGATAATGTACCTATACTATGCATGGAGAATATCCGTGATGATAACTTGGCATCTGATGGTCGTGGATGGGCCAAACATTTGATCAAATGATTGGCTTGTCTTGAACATGAGTCTAAATGTAATAGTTTGGCTCCTATAAATAATAATTTGATTGCAACATTTTGACTAACATATACATTAATCTGAACAAAATTATAGCTTAAAAAAATGGTCACTTGGCCAGCCCAGCTTTATTTGTCAACTTCAGTTGACGCAATCCATCTTTGGGCTATGATTTGCCGCGGACTGTGAAAGATATACTGTATAAAATTTAAAAGTAATTATAAATTTATAAACACATGTAAATAATTTTTACATTCTAATTTCTCCAAACTTTCATCTATTCCATCTGCTCACTAATATTTCCAGACATCGCCTTAGATAAAAGTACACGTATCTTCTTCCTCCACCATTCCCTCTGATTTCCGCTCCTTTCTTGAGTTTCTTCTTCTTCTTCTTTATCTCGACTCTTTTTTTTTTTTCCTTTCACGAATTTTACATGGGAATTGGGAAAGAAAATTCTAGAAGCCTAGAAGGGGAAAAAAGAAGAAGAAAAATAATTAATTTACAGACTTCCCATAGCCATAATAGGAAAGGTACCACTTCACAAACTTCTTCAGCCCAGTTTCCAAATCCGTCGTGGGCTTGTACCCAAGTTCTCTTTGGGCCAAGCTAATGTTGGCGTGCGTAAATGGAACGTCGCCGTTCCCGGGCATATCCACGATGGTCCTCTTCGCCTTCACCTTCAAATGTCGCTCCAAAATTCTCACCAGCGCCGGTACCGTCACCGGCGACGTATTTCCCAGATTGAAGATGCGGTACGGGGCGGGTCCTCGCTTCTTCCCACCCGAACCTGTACTCTTCCCTGACGTATCCAACGACGCTACACAACCTCTTACAATATCGTCGATGAACGTAAAATCTCGGGCTAAATCGGCCCGGTTCTTTCCACGATATATCGTGATCGGTCTGCCTTGGAGGATGCTTTTCGTGAAGGAGAAATACGCCATGTCGGGTCTTCCCCAAGGTCCATATACGGTGAAGAATCTCAAACCGGTAATGGATAACCCGTAAATATGATTGTAAGTATGGGTGATTTCCTCGCCGGCCTTCTTCGTGGCGGCGTAGAGGCTTGCCGGTTGGTCGGTCCGGTGATACTCGGAGAATGGAACCATCTCGTTGAGACCGTACACAGAGCTGGACGAAGCCCAGACGACCGCCGGCTGAGGATTCGCCGATTTGCACGCTTCTAGAAGCGTGACCAGCCCGGCGATGTTGCTGTGAACGTACGAGAGAGGATTCCTCATGGCGTAACGAACGCCGGCTTGAGCCGCCAAGTGCATGACATGCGTGAAAACGACGACGTCGAAGAGCTTAGCCAGAAGCTTAGCGTCGTTCAAATCTCCTTCGACGATGAATATGCCATTGGTGCTGAGAAGCGACCTGCGAGCTTTCTTCAAAGATGTCTCGTAGTAGTTATTGAAATTATCGAGACCGACGACGCCGTCTCCTCTTCTCTTGAGAGCGAGGGAAACATGAGAGCCGACGAAACCACCAGCGCCGGTGACCAGGACGGCCATTCCGCCTCGGCGATTAATCCGAGCAGAGGCCCGGACCTGCCTCTCCCATTTGGTTCCTCCCCAGGAAGAAGACAAATAGGGACTTCCAACACTCTGAAAACTCAAATAAGAAACAGTCAATGCAATAAGAAAGAGAGCCCAGAGGAACATTGTGCTGGTGGAAGAGAAACACCGATAAACTTGACGATTCATGAGGTGAGCTCTTTCGGATTTGGATTTTCCAGGGGAAGAAGGAAGAAGCTGATCATTATCCAATGAGGATGGCATTTTCTCTTTTGCGGTGAAGAGAAGATTTTTCTTGTTAATTATTTTTGCCGAGAAAGTTGTGACCAGGCGCAAAAGAGGATTGAAGAATGATGAGGAGGAGAGATTAAGAGGGAGAAGGGGATGATGATGATTGATTGGCGGCGAGGAAGAAAGGCTCACAAAAGTCAATTTGTGTTTCTCTGAATCTGATACACAAGGCGTGAGGATGTGATTATATATATTGTGAGAGAAACTTGGAAAGTCAAGCATTGCTCAAACCAGGATTTATCTTTTGGGAACACCTTTTTACTTTCCTTTTTTCTTCTTGGTAATTTTTTAAGGATTTTTTTTTTTTGGTGTTTTGCCCGAATAAATTTTGAAAAATGAGAACAATGAACATGCTGCATATAGCATAAATAAGATGTATTCTAGGTAGTATTTACGAAGTAATTAATTTATAGAAATATATTAAACAAATATGTTTATTTTAGGTACGATTACACGAAGGGATTTGTAGGAATATATTAAAGAAATTAGCATGTTTATACAGGAAAAGTCAAAAGCACAACCCTGTATCACAATGCCCAAATTAAATGTACTCTTTTATCACAATGTCCGACTGTTGGAATTTTTTATTAACTAGCTATAATATATCTCAAATAGTTAGTCTTAAATTAAGATTCAATTAGCATGCATCCCCTTCCATCAATGATATATTTATAATAGCTTTGCTTCTTATACTAGTTAAAAATTCAATTTGATCCTAAATATAAGAGTTTAATCCACTTTGTCTCCTATATTTATTTTTTTCCCAAAATAGTCCCCATGATGGTTGCACATGTTAAAATATTTTTATTCTAATGCATATAATTAACATGAATGTTTTAAGAAATATAGCACATATTTATTACAATTAACTAACTTGATAAATTTTCTTAATATTTATAAATTTATAAATTGGTTATCTGACTCGTATATTAAACACCGAAACAATAACATTTATGCTTTGCTTGGATTGAGTGAAAATGGGAGATGAAAGAAAAGTGGAGTGGAAAATAGGAGAGGTATGAAGTTTTTCCCTGCTTGGATAGGAAAGAAAATAGGAGAGAAAGGAAAAATGGGAGGAAAAATATAATGGTTCCCATACCCCATTTTCCTCTCAAAATTTCTCCCCACAAATGGAGAGATTTTCACCGTTTTAGTTCATTCCCCTCACTGCCCTCTCCCGCGAAGCTCGCATTCATCCTCATTCTTTCCCGCACTAAACGCTCTTACCGTCATTGGTCCAGTGGTCATAATTTGTCTGCGGCTGACAATGAAATGGCACTCATATTGGTGGACATGTGCACAACGAACACTCTGGTTTGATTGGCCATCAACTTGGAGAGCTCTGTTTTGATTTCTTCGTCCGCGGCTAACGGTGAAATGGCACTCATATATGGGATTCGAACATAGGCTTGTTGAAGAGCATTAGTTAAGGAGTGTATGGCCCCTTTCCAGCAGTCATTGTCGACGTAAATGGGCACAGCTTCTTTCCACCCAAAAGCTTGCATGATCACGCTAATGCCACTCACTTGAGCAGAATCTTTCTGTGCACTCTAAAAGAAGTATGGGTTCCCAAGAGAAGCAAGAGAAGGACTCGTTGCCGAGAAGGTTACGATGGGCACATGAGCTTCGACAACAGAAGATGATAAGCTTATGGAGAACCTATGCATGTCTGATAAGCTTATGAAGATGATAAAGCAAAGGAAGGGAAGAAGAAAGCAGAGAGAGAGAGGCAGAGAAAAGAAGAAGAAAACCTCAAGCAGCAGCAGTAACGACATCTCCGTGGGAGTCCCTGACAGTGAAGACGAGTCTGGTTTTGTAATTAAGTTCAAAAATTATTTCCTTTTTATTTTTACATAAAAAAATAAATTTTTTGCTAAATTATCTAGTTTCCTTGCCAATTAATTATAATAAGGGTATTTTAGTCATTTTGATATTTATACATTTTCTTTCCTCCCTGTTTTCTCTCACTCATCCAAGCAGGGTGAGTGATAATATTTTCCTTTCAGTTTTCTCTTCTCTCCATTTTCTTTCCTCCCAACTTTTCTTCTCATCCAAGCAGGGGGTTAGGAAAAATTGTGATAAGGTCCCACTCAAAAGAATTAAATACAAAAATACCTCTTGAAATCATCAAATTAATCTGAAATCTCAAGAGACCTCATTGCAATAAATTCTATTTATTTAATTATTAAATTGTTCTTATCCTTTTTTTAGGTGAAAGTGTAGTTGTTAACAATTTAAAGTGTAACGATCAACAATTACCATGACAGATATTAACAACTCATCCATTATATTTTTGTGATGCAGTGAGAAAATATGTTGTTAATACTTGCCGTGATAGTTGTTAATCATTAAATCTTAAGGTGTTCATGACTGCTTGTTTAGTTGTCAAGGCATATTTAAAAAAAAAAAGAGTAATTTAGTAATTAAACAAATAAAATCTCTTACAGTGAGATCTTTTGAGACTTTAGAATAATTCGATCATTGGTTGGTAATTTTTGAACTTAAGAAATATGTTGATAATTTCCATATATATAATATAATAGGTTGACAAAATGGATTCAATTTACTGTAATAATATCTCGCGTAATCAAATATTATACGAGAGTATGACACTTGTACACTTATATACAATACGTATTTGGCAACATGAAACGCGTGAGGCTGTCCCATAGTCGTCCCACCACAACACACGGTAACCATCTATTCTAATACCATACGTTGCTTCAATTCTTGCCCCCGTAGAAAAAGGGGGACGAAGCCTAAAAATATATCAGAAATTAAACACTGGGAGAATTTTTTAGCATGGAAGAGTCAGGCCCTGAAAATTGAAGCCCAGTTATCCAAGTTGCTCAACTATCTCTTGGAGCTCCACCGCAACCTGCTCATTCATAGACATGATCCCATCAACATTGATTTTAAACCAATCTGGCGGCGGAGGCGGTGCTTACGTTCCTATATGATCTGTACATTGCCTGTTATATTTTGACCTCTGCATTTACAAATCATTTTAACATATTTTACACAAATAAAAAAAAACTTAAATTTCATAAACTTTCATTTAAAACTTAACAAATTTTTAATTTTATTTTTATTTAATATATATTGTATCTCATATAAACAAAATCAACACAATAATAAATGAGTGGTAAAATTATATATCCATATAAAAAAAATTTCTCAGTGCTCTATAAATAAGACTAAAAAATATCTTCTCTCTTTTATCCTATAAATAGGACTAGAGGAGTATATGTATTTTTTTTTATTGAAAGCAATTTTGTTTGAGACACTATCAAGCATTAAATTTAGACACATTTCCCAACGACAATTTGAATATTAATTCGTCACATTATAAAAGAATAACCTCTTTTGTTGCACCAAACCTTTCTGTCAGTTTCTTCATGCTTATGCACTGCGCATCAAACAAGAAGCCCATTTAAATAAAGGAGAATTACAATCAAGTCTCAAGTAAGTAAAGTTCCAATGACAACTAAGTAGTTTATAATGACAAATTCCAAAATAGAAAATTATAACTCCTCACTTGTTATTGAAATTTTTTAATAGTTATTTTCTTTCCACGAGACTTTGTTGCAATTCTCTCTTTAAATAATTGGGTCTTATTTGGGTCGGGTTAGACCAAGTGAGCCAATATGATGACCACAACATAAAATATAAAAGGAAAAAAAAAACCAATAAGATACCCTACTTATAAATTATGTCAATAGCATCCTCACGTTTTGAATTTTATTGAGGGAGAATTACTAAAAAGTTTTGAGAAAGAAGTTTAATTACCAAAAGTCTCAATGACAAGTGATTAGTTTGAACATACTGTCATTCACTACTCTAGAACTTATTATTGCTTGCTGTTCACTTGTCAATAAATTTTAGAATAATTAAATCTCTTTTTTGAAATATGATTGTAATCTCCTTTTTATTAAAGCAAATCTTGTTTGTTGGTAAGATTCTTTTTGCTTTAAATAACCCACCTTCATCACTTGAGTCTTGCCATCCTGCTTTAAATATAAAATTAAGAAGCTACATCTATGTCCCGGCCATTTTTAAAATACACGAGAAACCGCCCTTTTTAAGTAAAAAAAATACGTTCAACACTGCATGCAATGCACCATGACATGTCGAGTTTTCTCCGTTATATGATAGCTCATGCATGCTTCGCTGCTTGAATATTACTGATCCTTGTTTGCAAGATAGGGAGAGTATTATATCGCATCATATGGAAAATGGTTAGCAAAAGTTAGGAAACAAGTTCGAATAACAAGATAGCATCATACAAGTTATGATATAGAAAATGATAGTTTCTTTACTTGTGATTAGGATTTTTTGATAATTATATTTTTTTGGGGACCTTATTGTAATTTCCTCATAGGATAAAGTATGATTTTTTTCACTAATGGTCCTTACAATTTCATCTAATTTTGATTTTAGTCCCTGTAGTTTTAAATCGTTGGTTTTAGTCTTTATAGTTTTATAAGGATTTAGCTTGAATTTAAATATAGAGTCCAAAATCAAAATTCCTTGAAAATATGAGGACCATTCGTTAAACTTAGATAAAGAAAATTATGAAACTATATGAATCAAATCTAATAATTTGAAATCATATTAACCTTTAATATTTTTTGGTGCAAAGAGCATGAAAAAACCAATAGAAAAAAAATTACAATAAAGCCCTAAGAAAAGAAATAGTCATTAACAAGTCCGAATAACAAATTAGAAGTTGTCATTTTTTTTATTCTAAAATTTGTCGTTACAAATTACTTAGATTGTTATTAAAACTTTTTAATAATTACTCCCCTGATCCTTAATAGAAGACCTATTTAACTAATTTGATTGGATTGAAGAAGCTAGTTAAATTACTTAATTATAAAAAATATGACATGTTTTTTCTAAAACACCATAATTATCTTTGTTAATATTCTTTCTCCTTCTTGTACTTGATTATAGTTGAAGAAATATCTATAGGGGTAATTTAGAAAAAATTGATAAATATGAGAAATGAGTTTTATATTTAGAATAAAAATTAACTCAATAATTAAGTCCTATTTAAGAATCAAAATAATATTTTTTTAAAGGATTTAATTGTACTCCTCCGGTCCTTATTATAAGACCCAATTTAACTTTTTATTTGGTCCTAATTATAAGACCCCAATCCATTTTGTCTCTTATATTTATGCATTTTTTTCCAAGATAATCCTTCTAATAATGATAGTTTTAACCAATATATTTAATTAGCAAGGATATTTTAGGAATGACAACACTTATTTATTATAAATAACCAATTTAACTTACTTCATTAATCTCCTTAAATAAGTCAACTGGGTCTTATAATTAGGACCGGAGGAGTAATTCTTAGTGGGACTGCTCTACCTACAAATAGAAGGGCCAGATGGACTTCACGTGGTCCCGTACGCGCCTCCTGACCTGATGGGTATTCTTAGAAAGGATTGTCCCGCTGGCGTTCCCAGCAGCAGGAGTCGGTTGCAAGGGCCAAATGGCCAGCCAGCCACTTTCACTTCCAGCATAACAATTACAACCTCGGTATAAATGTGACCGAGTGTAACCTAGTAACCTAGTGATATTGAATGTTTCACGGGTGGCACGAGAACAAGTTACCATTATAATGTAGAGAATAAAATTACTCCTCCGATCCTTAATATAAGACCTAATTTTTGAGTTAGTTTTGATCCTAAATATAAGACCCATTTCTTATATTTATCAATTTTCTCTAAATTACCCCTATGAATACTCCCTCAATCACAACCAAGTAGAAGAGGGAGAGGGGTATTAAAAAAGATAATTATGGTGTTTTAGGAAAAATGTGTCACTTTTCTTATAATTAACTAACTTACCTAACTTCCTTAATCTAATCAAATTAGTTAAATGGGTCTTATATTAAGGACCGGAGGAGTATTAAATACTCACGTAATTCTCCGCATATATATATATTGAATGAACTTAGAGTCTTTCCAGATCATTTTAGATTTCATACTAATCTTTATCAGGTAGAGCAAATTAAAATTAAAATCCTCCTAATAAATATGCTTTCTGATACTTAAACTTATGTAATCTTTTTTCATAAAATGAAACAGCTTAATACCAACAGCTTGTTGGTTTCTCTCCATATTATCGTTAGTTTATATCTTTGCCATCCAACTTTCTTTACATATTAATAGTACCAACATATTGTAAATATTGTGTAATTTGATACGAGTATTATATATTAATTGGTATTAATTATTTAATTAAATGATAGTATTACGTAATTTTATCAACTAAACTTCTTTAAAAATTAAAACAACAACAATCAAATTATATTCCAAGATTCATAGCTTAGAAAGTTTATGATTATTTGTTGGCAAAGAAAAAGAAAGTTTATAATTATTGTTTATAAAAAATAAAATTATAATATATGAGAGATTTTATTAGTAATAATTTTAGAAGTTAACCAATAATGGAGTGTAATTAATTTATATTTAAGTTTTGCCGTATGTAAGTAAATGAGCAATGCAGTCCTTTTCTCCCATTTGCCGCCGTAAATACGGAAATTTGTCGCGGTACAGTCTTCAGGCTCCACCTTTTGCTATAAATTCAAAGTTTCAAACCCTTGTTGGATTGACGGAGGAGCAGCGACCGATACATTTGCAAGGAATCTATCCAGCTCTAGCCAAGAAGAAAGTGGGTGAAAATTCAGTGAAATAGCGTAGTTGGGCTAAAAAGTTGTCTACCTTTTTCCTACCAGGGCCTATTAATTTTCTGGTTCGCAATAAAATCTTAGTTCCTGCACGAACATGGCAGATAGCAGATGATCATGAAACAAAACTAGCGCGAAGAAATGGCGCGACTTATATGAACGTTCTCTCTCTCCTCGCTTCTTTGAATACGAATATCATCAATCTTTTTTTCAAATGGCTTCTCTTCGCAGGCTTCTTCATCCTCGCCATTTCTCCATAGACGTATCGCCTCTTTCTCTTTTCTCTCTTGTGCCGCTTGTACTTTCAATGCCCTCCTTCGGAATACTGATTATCGTATTGCCTGTTTGCAGATTACTGCTCTTTCTCCTTCTACTCTCCAAGGAGGTCTCTTTATTTTTCTCTATTTTCTTTGGGGTTCCTTCTCTCTGTAGTATAATATTCATAGTGATGCTTTCTCCCTGTCGCTGAACTTAACATTTCATTTTATAGGGCTTTCGAGAAGCTCTCGAAGATTTTATAGCGCGATTGCGTCGTCGGGACAGAGTGTGTTACTAAAGCCTGAAGGTGGGGTGGTCGGAGCCGAAGCAGGCAATCTGAATTTCGATGAGGAGATACATATGCTTCGGCGTGATTTTGAAGCTGTCAAAGAGAATTTTCGCAGAATTCCTGATACGCTGAAAGAAATGCCAAGAATGAATCCTAAAGGTTGGTCAAAGATTTCTTGGACTTCGGAGGAAATACATTGTTCAAGAAATTGATCGGTTTCTATCTTGGGTTGCATCAGGCATATACGCGAACAAAAACTTAAGATTGGACAGATTGCAGGTGTATGGGTTCGACTACGACTACACGTTGGCACATTATTCCTCCGAGTTACAGACTTTGATATATGACCTCGCAAAGCAGTACTTGGTTAACGAGGTTAGCGCAGACTGATTCTTTATTTATCTCCACTTGTGAGCTTTTTCTTACTCTTTCCATTCCTTTCTTTCAGCTCAGGTACCCGGAAATTTGTATGGAATTCAAATATGACCCATCTTTTCCCATTAGAGGGCTCTACTATGATAAGTCAAAGGGGTGCCTCATGAAGCTGGATTTCTTTGGTTCAATTGAGCCAGACGCGTGCTACTTTGGTCGACGCAGGGTACTACACTGTTTCTCTATCTTATTAGGCACACATGTAATTGGCATTATCTTATGGCCTTGTGCTATTATTTTGATTTGGATTTAACGAGTCACGTCCCTTGTTTGGCCGACGCATAGTTAGGGCTTATTTGGTATGTAGAATGGAATTGAATGTTAAAGGGTCATGAAATGAGGGGATAAATAATTTTTTAAAATGAAAAATGTCATTGGTGTCCCAGGGTGAAAAATTAATGGAATAGCATGGTCAAGAATACGATGCATATTGCACATCTAGATTCTATTGCATATTGTTTATACTGTGGTATCTTGGCTTACTTCTGGTTCACATGCTACTCAAATCATGGTTTGTTGTCTATTATAAAAAATGATCTTTTGCTCATGAATTTACAGTTAAGTGGACAAGGTATACGAGATATATACGGCACACGCCATATTGGTCGGGATCAAGCCCGCTCGCTTGTTGGTTTAATGGATATCTTCTGCTTTAGTGAGGTCAGTTTCTCTGCTATTTTGTTGCACAATGATGGTTGATAATTATCCAGTACATAGCTAGGGGGACCTTTGGTAGTAACTAGTAACTACGTAGAAGACATTTCCCCCTTTTGTATTAGGTTTTGTAAATTTATTAATCGAAGATATTTATTCCAGTGCTGAATCTGTTCATGTATGTCTGAGAGTTGTAAAGCCAAGTAATGCCCTGCTGTCCGCATTCTGCTTTCTACATTCATCTGAACTAGAGCAGTCTTGTTAGAGCTCTATCTTACCTTCTTTCTGATGGGATAGCTCCAAGAGTGAGGACTCATATAAAGATCGGTAGGTTCAGTCATATTTCAGAAATAAAGTGAAAAACAAGCTAGCCAGAATAAATTTGCTAATTTTTGTTCCAGTAATGGGACTTGTATAAAATTCACTAGGTGCTCTGATTTTTTCTTAAAATTCCAGGAGTGAGGACTCAAGATCGGTAGGTTCAGTCATATTTCAGATAATGGGACTTGATAATTTTTGTTCCAGTTAATAGACCATTTGTTTTGCTGTTAACAAGCTAGCAATCTCTAAGCTTTTGCTCCTTTTAGCCATTTTTTAAAGGATTTAAGTCATACTTCTCATCACAGATGGAATGTGTTCCAAGGCATGTGAAATTTCAAAACTTCATTTATAGTTTTAAGGCTCAAAATTTTTTTGAGAACTCCCTTCCCATATTCTTCTGCTCCACTCTGGGCATCTTTTGATTTGATGAAGCAAAGTTTCTCTCTACCATGAAAATTCTAAGTTTAGGACTGATCCGTTTACATAATTACTTTGTAGGCATGCCTTATTGCAGATATGGTGCAGTACTTTGTTGATGCCAAGCTGGAATTTGATGCTTCGTACATTTATGAAGATGTAAATCATGCCATTCAGCATGTTCACCGTAGTGGTTTGGTTCATCAAGGCATTCTATCTAATCCACATATATACTTGGTGAAAAACGTAAGATTAAAGCGTTTAGCTTCTTTGTCTTCTTCTTCTTTGCATTCTTATGAATATGTTCAACACATTTCAATGTTGATCTACTGCAATATAAGAAAAAGGTTAGTTGTGAAACTGCTTTTCTAGTTAAGTTAAACTATTTGTTTTTTGTTTTTATCACCGTTGAGAGAAGCATAGTGTGGCAGTCATATTTATAATCCTCTGGCAATTTTTGTTATTCCTTTGTGGGCAATTGTTTCAGGGGAAGATACTTCAACTCCTGAAGATGCTAAGGGAGAGGGGCAAGAATCTTTTCTTGTTGACTAATTCTCCTTTTAACTTTGTGGATGAAGGGATGCGCTTCTTGTTAGAGGTAATTGCTTGAGATGATGTTACATAACACACCTACTCTTTATTGTGTCATGGAAAATGTCCTCTTGAATTCTCCATAACCATCACTGTATCAATGAAACTTTGCTTGAAGGAATGCTTACAGAAAGGAATAATTTCATCTCATTGACAAGTTCTCATAACAGCTGTGTGATGGAGTAATTTGAAGTGCATATAATGCCTTGATTGTTAGCACTGACGCTTGCCTTTTGATGTTTTGTCTACGTTTGTATTAAGTTCATGGCTGAAAGTTCCTGCTAGTTTTTAAGTGTAATTATTCATGGTATTTTTGTTGTTTTCCATATCTGGCTATAATGTTCTCAGCTGATTCTTTATTTTTGATTAGGATTCTGCAGATTGCAGAGAATCCTGGAGGGATCTGTTTGACGTTGTAATTGCCAAGGCCAATAAACCACAATTTTATACATCTGAGCATCCATTCCGGTTTGTATTCTATTGTTTGATTGTTTCTTTTAATTTAGTTTACATTCTTGTACTTATACTCAAGTCTACGCTATCGAAACAGTGGCATGGTGCCATTTTTCATGATTATATACCCTAATTCTTTCTTTCTTCAATTTTTTATATGTTTGACAAGGGCATCAGGGATCAAATACTATTTTCCTTTGATTTTCCATTTCTATGAAAAAAGAATAAAATGATATATGAAGCCTACGCCACTTTGATGCTTTCTCTCTCTCTCTCTCACACACGCGCGAGCGCACAATTACAGCAAATCTGGATCTGATAGTAATTGTCTATTGTGTGGCTCCTCACTGGATTTAAGTACTCCTGGGCTTTTGTTGTTTTGAAGTTCTTATTGTTAATTGTTCTTGCTCAGTTAGTGTGGACCATCGTTATGCCAGCATTTTTCAGTATTTCTTGCATATTCCTCTTATGTATATCCTGAATTCTTTTATGAAGATTCTGAATATGGTAAGTTCTTCCACGACAGATGTTATGACACAGTGAATGATACATTGACTTTCACCAAAGTCGATGCATTTCTTCCAGATAGTGTTTATTATAATGGATGCCTCAAATATTTTCTTCAAATAACCAAGTGGCGTGGGCCAGAGGTATGCTTTATTTGGGTGATATGTAAGCCATTCATAATACTTATTCGTAACTGCTTAAACTCTATGGTTTTCATAGTAAAGTAGATCAGTAATGTGACAGAAATGATCTTTGTCATAGTGCTCCTTGAAAGCTGACAATCGTTCTCATTATCAGGTGATATATTTTGGAGACCACTTATTTAGTGACTTGAGAGGACCTTGTAAGGCTGGTTGGCGAACAGCTGCAATCATCCATGAACTTGAGGTGTGTTTAGTTTTTAATTCTTTCTTGTGTAGATCAGAAGCAAACATTTGTAGAGAGAATTTTTTGTCAGAGATCACATTAGAATCAGACACTATGTAATGTGTGTCCAATGCTGCAGAATGAAATACAAATACAAAATGAAGATAGTTACCGTTTTGAGCAGGTACCCTTCTGCCGAGCGTTATGTTCACCTTGACTTTATTAATTTGCAGTTTCATTTCACGCTGAAGGATTTCATGTAACTTTACACAATTGGTTGTACTGAACATGTGTCTAGGATGAACTATTTTGTGTTGCCTTTGGTTTAAAATCCCTTAGATCAGAACTTACCAATTCTTAGTTAACTAATGATCAACACGATAGAAGTTTTGTAACCACTAGTGCATAATTTAGCATTTTTCTGATACCAAAAGTCTCTTAAATGTTTCTAAATGTATTGTGGGGTTGCCCTGACTTCGTTGTGACGATTTGCTGTGAGAGTGTGAACTTCTGTAGAAGTAAATAACTTTTATTTTCAATTCCTTAAACCTAAGGAGCTAATCATTCTTGGTTTAGTTGGGAGTTGTAAATGTTAGAAATATATTTTGTCCAGTTTGCATATATTATTATATGGATGTATCCATTGGTATGGGCAGCCTGAAACCTGTTTATTAATCCCAAAAGTCAAAATGACTTCTCATCTTTCCATTGTCATTTTGGCTAATTATGGAAGCTAGTTTGAATGATTCACCAGACTTGCATTTTGCATTTGTTCGGATGAAGACATATATGTAAACTGTTTCTATTATTATGAAAAGGTCAATAATTTCTACTTTGGAATGAACAGTAATGTCACTTTCTTCGGCTGCATCCTAAGGATGTCAAAATAGTGAATTATTCTGTTTTTGTTGGTGGGTGCAGGCGAAGTTTCATATAATACAGGAGCTTCTCGGTAAATTGCATGCAACGGCAGCTAATAGTCACAGGACTGTGGCTTGCCGTTCGCTTCTGAAAGAACTTAATGATGAGAGGCTCAAGGCACGCACCGCTATGAAGATGATGTTTAACAGATCTTTTGGAGCTACATTTCTTACTGATTCAGGTCGAGAATCTGCTTTTGCCTATCACATTCATCAGTATGCAGATGTTTATACCAGCAAGCCAGAGAATTTTTTATTTCACTCACCTGAAGCCTGGCTTCATATTCCGTATGATATCAAGATTATGCCTCATCATATAAAGGTATTCTATATTCCTACTGCTGAAAAAATTATTTTATACGTGAACAGCGTGTTCTTATTTCTTATTTCTACATATCATTGGACGGAATAAATTTTTAATCATGAACTAACGGCAATGGTGTTCTTATTCTACTTACGCCTGTCAAAGTCATTGGACACGGGGTTCGTTTCATCCCGCTTTAAATGGCTGTGGTTTTGTGCTTTTCTTTTGTTGGCTGATTCTTATTCTATTTCCACCTGTCAGCAAGATGACCTTCTCTTTTTTGTCGCCCCCGGGTTCTTTTTTTTTTTCCCCCCCGGGTGGTTGGGTCTTTTGATGTTTATAGGAGAGCATTCTCGTATCCATTTTCTTTCTCGTTTCTGTTTTGTCCCAAACATGCCCTTAACACCTCATGAAAAATTCACGATTGATTATCTTTCGATATGCCTACTAGATTGCAAATTTCATGTAGAGCATGTTGACATACATACCAGCCATCTTCCTCTCCTTGTTTTTTCTTAAGTCGTTTTTCGTTCTGTTTGTCCTTTTAGGTTCCATCAAGCCTGTTCACAGCATGATGAACCTGTTTTCAACAAAGAAAAATGGCGCGACAGTTCCCAACCGCATCTACTAGGTACAGTTGTTGCGCCAGGAACTTGCATTTTTGTTCCTAACGCAGGTAGCGTCACACCACAGATTTTTGGTGGAAGACGAAATCAGAAAGAAGAGACGATATACACAAATTTTGTTCTAGTATCAGAATAAAAACTCGTAATTCAATTTTTAGTAAGGAACCTATCATTACATTTGCTTATTTGTTCTGTTCCTCGAACTGCTGGAACCAGTGTTCTGGTTTCATCATCAGTAACGAATTAATTGACGTAGCTGGTAACTTTATAACCCGACATCCTGCCTTCTATTTCCTAGTTTTTGTTATTTAACCATAGCAAGCAACGAAAGAGACCGTTAAGCTTATAACTGTTTTGTGTTTTCACTTTCATTACCTTGATTTTTTTTCCTTAATCGAACTTAAAATATTTAAACAATAATTGTGAAGGAAGCCATCTGGGGTTGCCATAGTTTACTTGTGAATTAGAAACTCCTAAGAATATATGGGTCTAGTTCAAACCCTCAATCAATCACGGATATTGTTTGTTTGTGTGCGCGCGCGTGCGCGTGCGCGCGTGTGTTGTTATGACGGGGTAAAAAAAAAAAAAACCGTTAGAATATAGAAAAGAAAAGAAAGGGTGGAATCTAATAGAGCGGTAACAGGAGAGGAAAAAAAAAAAAAGATATGCAGGATCCTGGCTGTTTTATTAAGATTAATCAAATATATAGGAGCAAACAATACCTGCTCCCCATTAAATTAAAGTTCTGAATCCTGCCTCATGTTATAAGACATTATTTTACCCCCTCTCTCACTCAATACAGACTACAACAGGAGGTTTTGCAGCCCTTTTAACTTCAGAATATCGCTCTCTTCATGCTTGAAGGGCATGCTGCTGAACAACACCTCCTTGTGTGAGCTGCTTTTCTGCTAACATGGCAGCATGATGCTCTAAGTATTCTCTACTGTTGATCTCTGTTAATCTGCTTATTAATAGCACAAAATCAGCAGCTGCTATAATTATATGAAATTATAAATTCAGTCTTGCTGAGAAGTAAAAGAATTACAAATTTTTCTGTCTTTCTAGGTGATATAGTTTTGAAAAAGTAATAGTTAAATTCAATTACTACCTCCATTCTTAATATAAGAACTAATCCAAATATAAGACCTCAATTCATTTTGTCTCCTAAATTTATAATTTTTTCTCCAAAATATTTCTATTAATTATAAAAGGTTCCTACTAAGAAGCAATTTTAATGTACATGATTAAAGATGATAGTTTAGGAAAACTAACACATATTTGTTTCAAACATTTAACTTAATTAATTCTTTAATATTTTCAAATTAATTATCAAGTTCCTGTATCAAGGATTGGAGGTAGTCTCATATTATCCAAGCCTCCTACAATGCCATCGACAAAGGTTGCATCTTATGGGGACCAAAACATCATCCCAAATCGTTGTTCTCTAGTCAGCCAAAAAACATAGTATTATGTTGAGAGAATTATGTCCTACCTACTGATGGTTCGGTCTTTTGCAAACCCCAATTCATTGTCCACACAAAGATCAGACACATCGTTTTTCCTAGATCTTGAAGAGGTCCTGGGAGCAATTTGTTTAGCCTCAGATATTGTTACTATTCTTTCAAAAAGCTCTTGGGGGCTCCCCTCAGCTGTACACAATAACCTGGCCCTGTTCTCATATATCACCTGTAACCACAATTTGCAAGGCAACGATCATACCTTAGTTTCCCATTGGTAGGAAAAGAACAAATGAAGAAGGAGGCAATGCATAGGATTATGGAGCAAAATTAACAATCAAAACACAAGAAGTTTAACCTATTTCATTAGCAAAACGCCCAGAAGAAAACACTAGACAGGAAAGGAACTTACATCGATTAAAGTGACAAACCTATGTGCTGCTGATTTATTCTGAAGCCCAAAAATTGGGATGCCTTCCAATGCTAAGGTATGAAAGCTCTCTATTAAAAAAAAATATATACACAGCATAAGATTTTTGGGCCCTTTATGAACAGAGAAACTGAACATGGGGTTTTAGAAAAATAAAGTTCTGGTTCAACTTTTGTTGAATTCAAGACATGTCAATTCTATAATTCTCATCTGCAATACCCTACAACCAAGACATCCAAATTCTATGTGTATTTTGACTGATGTATGCGTCCGCGAGTGTGTGAAAATAAACACAACCAATGATGACTTACTGAATAGTCCAAAATAGTCAGCGGCTCCAAGAGGCTTATCACAAAGTTCCTCAAAGGTAAAATAGGCACATCCATTAGCTCCCAGTGGAACCTGATGATTAGAGGGAAAGTAGTTTCAGAAAATCTGGATATAACAGAGTAATAGTTTGCCACTTTGCCCTGCAATAAAAGTTTGAACATACATGTAGTCTCCTTCCCATTACTACTTCCACCTCTTGGGAAGCAGCTTTCTGTTCTCCAATTAACTGTTGAAACCTTTGCCTAAGAAAGCCAGATAAGTCTTGGCCAATCAAATAGAACCCTTCCTCACCCTGCAGTCCAAATTTAATTAGATATCAGCACTGGAAAGATCTATATGAGATATATCTGCAAATGTGAAATTTTATCGTACCGAAGTCAGCTTACGATAGTCAGTTGATGAACCAATCTCATGCACTACGCATCTTTCCTATACCAATACATATAAAACAGTTTCTTTAGAAGCAAATTAAAATACACACACACACACACACATAAGTATACGTTCATGGCTTATGCTTTCTCACATAAAACACAAGTGTAGACCCAGATATAGTCTTCTCTAAAACTGCAGGTGTAAGTAAAGGTTATTTAAAGAGGCTAAAACACAGAGATTTCAGCTCACACAGCGTTGGCAAGACTAAATTCTGAAATCATTTTCATTTACAAAGCGTAATCACAGAGTAGCGGAGTTTAAAAACAGTGCCTATCTGACGCTTCTCTCAATCAAGCGAAGATTTATGTATATACCTTCAATGTGGCAATGAATGGTAGGAAGAGATCCCTTTGCAATCCACCCTCATATAGGTTATCTGGAGCACGATTTGAAGTGGCTACTAGAATCTAAACTTGTCTCCAAGCCCACACAGAGAAATTAAATGTTAAATATTGAAGTTAATTTTGCAGAAATTCAACCAAATCCTCTCATTCAGAGAGGCTACTATGTGATTATATTACTTACAATGCCTTTGCTGAACAAATGTCTGAACAAGCGATTTAGTATCAGTGCATCAGCAACGTCCGTTACCTATGCAAAATATCATATACAAAACTCAAGTTATGGAATCAAATTAACCCAAAAAAAAAATCCCTCAATATGAATCAACTGCAAAAAAAGAAATACCATAAATTCATCAAGACATAATAAAATTGCGTCCTCCGAAATCTCTTCAGCAACAACATCAAGTGGATCTGACACACCCTTGTGCCTCTGTAAGGATGCAAAATATGATATTGAGATAAACATTTTTTTCTTTCCTCTGGCCTATGATATATTCAGAAACTAACAGTACCCAGAAAATAACCAAGGCTACTAGATTAATGCCCAGAAAGGTCTTTTGCGTTGATAATATTGCTTTTTTTTTTTTTTTTTTTTGGTGATCTCGTTAAAAATACCTTCTGGTAACCCTAACATCCTTTTTCAAGATGGTTGAAAGAAGAATAACCAAAATAAAACAAGATATATGCCAGTCCTGAATGTTGGGAGCCTTCCAGAAGTAGGCTTTAACACGTCTAACTGCAAAAGATTCATGCAAAATCGTAGAAATCTACCCCCGATTGGTAAGAAAGACTTGAAATGCAATTGAGCTATGGCTCACTTACATCAAAGAAGAATAAATTACTATTGCATTTAGAAAGCAGTTCCACACGTAACAGTATCAACTTTATTTTAGGTGATAAAAAGGTTCTATAAACTTACTTGCAATCGACTATGTACATTTAACATAAAGTCATGAAAATGAATCCTCTTTTTCCTCCAATTGGCAGGCCTGAGAAAGAAAAGTTACGAGCAGCAAAATATGGTAAGACAAGGTTTATCTTAATGAGAACTCACTTCCATAAAATCATCTAGAAATTATGGATGCTATTCCCATTTAATTTTAAATTAAAAATATGAGGACTTGATGACATGTATTAAACCAAGTTAATCCGAAGAGAACAGTTTCATATCAAACTCACAATTGATCAAAAAACAGATCCATCAGCATAGTTTTCCCAGTCCCCACTCCTCCATACAAGTATAAACCCCTAACTGGTGCATATGAAGGTTGAAACAAAAGACGGGACCACAACCACCCGCTCCTACAGAAGCAAGTTATTTTGAATTTAGATGTCTAAACATGAAGCAAAAGCAGAAAAAGATAAAAACTGCAAGATTTGAACCGATATATCAAAATGGAATGAGATAATTACAGGAAGAAATGAAAGTATACCTTACATGTTTTTCAGAATTGCGATCCAATTGGCAGGCATCAACAGACTCAACCAGCTCATCATAGAGTCTCTGAAGTTCTCTCAGAGTGACTAACTGCCAAAAGAAATGTCCATAAAAGACAATCAAATGAAGAATATGAAAACAA
Source organism: Neltuma alba (assembly GCF_004799145.2). NCBI lineage: Eukaryota > Viridiplantae > Streptophyta > Magnoliopsida > Fabales > Fabaceae > Neltuma > Neltuma alba. Next base: position 3,744 of record NW_021634823.1, on the reverse strand, counting down.
AGGTGGAGCCACGGCCAAGAAAATGTCATGACGATTCCATATGGCATCCGATCAAACCAAACAGAACAGAGGCTACCACCCTCCCAAGCAAAGATTATAAGTAATTTAGTAGAAAAGAGAGCTTGGTTCTTGTTTTCATTCTCGTTTAGACTCAGAGAGTTGGGGGGGGGGGGGGGACAGGAAAGAACCACAATAAAAGTGAGGTGAGGCCCCCATTTTCTTCATCAGTAAAATGTCTATAAAGTTACCTGGCAAGTGTCGCCATCTACAAGTTCACCAGCAGCAATTCTACGTTCATATTCAACAAGAGGCCCTCCTATGTTTACTTCTGCAACTGAAACAGCAAGTTTCAATACTCGTGAAATGAGAGAAAGAAAGGTTTGAAATCCATCAATACAGCAAAAAAAAGCCATGAGAGATTCTTAGATACAAAAAAAAGCATGTGAAGTTGTAGATCAAGCCAATCACCATAAAGATACACATCAGCATGCCAGAAAAGCACGCTAAACAACATATCTAACATATTTAAATGCATCTTAATAGTTGGTTTGACGAACATAAGAGTTTTTTTCTTTCAAAGCAAATGGAGAAAACGAAATCATCAGAGACTAGAGAATAACCTCCATCTGTGAGTTTTATAGCATCAACTGAAAGAGCTCTTGAGGTTGGACATGTATTGTATCCCAGTAACTTGGTTTCAGCATGATTAACAACTCTATAAGCTGCACTATGATGTGCCTTTCTCAGATAACAAGGTGCTTCTGCTCTGCTACTGATCATAACACATTTTTGCCTCTGAAGAGCTTGTCGTAATTGGCGGACAGATCGAACTACGGTCCTCATCTTCAATCGAACTCCAATACCAATGTACTACACCAGGGTTGCCGCCTACCACTCCAACCTCCCAAAAGAAGAGCGTCGGGAGTGGTCCGCCCTGAACTATTCAAAATCACTGCAATGAGAGACATAGATAACATAATTCTGTATTATAACAAGCTTTCAATTACATGAAATCAGGGGTAAAGAATCCGCAGAAGGAATAGCTCAATGAATGATTTGACTAAATCCAGGGAAAAAAAAAAGATTTTCATCCAGGGAAAAAAAAAAGATTTTCATTGTAACTGAAAATGCAATGAATCAGAATATGCAGTTATTGAGATGAATAAAGAGCCCGCAGAATCGATCGCGACGAAACCAGGTTCGCGTATTCATTCATCGCATGTTATGAATACATCGCGCAAGGCCAGGACAAAAAGAAGGAAAGAAATAAAACTAATTCACAAATTCATCGAACCTGGAAAAAAACAAAACCAGGAAACGTCAATTCATTCCAAATATGCAGGAACCTCAAACGCAATCCGAGATATTAGGAAAATATCAAAAGGAGAGGAAATTAAATTTTATTAAATGACATAATTGAAGAAAACAAGAAAAAGAAGGCGGAAACTGAAATCAAAGTCAACAAAAAGATTTTATCTTTTGGTAAAAGGAATGATCCGGAATGGAGAAAAATACCTCCAACACAACTGGGAATTCATTTTTGCAAAGATTTAAAAAAGTCAAGGCCGAAGAAGGAGAATGATAAATGATAAATAATACCAACAATAACAAAAGTGCTATCGTATATCTATATCTAGTTCGTCGCAAGAACAAGACTCACCAAGGATTCAGGAACGCCTCGAAAGAAGGAAGAGAGAGGTGAGACGGGAGAGAGAGATTGGGCTAAAAATGGTTAAAAATATTCAAGTGCTCCTGTGTTTTGGGGTTGAGTAACTTTTTGGGTGCGTGTTGTACTCGGAACTCCCGCAAGCTTAGGAAAACACAGATATCCTTTGAGCTAAGAGACGATCAGCTTCCTGAGCTAGCTACTCGCCCTGAAACCGAGTTGAAGGAATCGTCAATGGCTTTTCTACTTCTTTTACTTTATATTTTTTCGCGGAGAGAGAGGATATCACATGATTGACATTTTTGGACCAATTAAGGATTTATGTTCATTGTTAAATAGGATTGCGTCGCCATCGCTTCTTTTTATCATACCCAGATTTTTTTTTTCTTTTGACCTCCAACCATACGCAGATTTCAGATAGGGAATAATGTTAAATCCAGTTATTATCTTATCAGAAACATGCTCATAATGAAGCCAACATTAATTAATTTGGTCAAATTGTGCCCAAATATTCTGTGTCTTTTAGTTCCCTTTAACTTTTCTTAAAAGGTGCCTCTATGAAAAGATAAATTGCCATTTGAAGTTAATGTAAATTGCACAGTTTAATTTTGTTAAAAATAAGTCTTTGTTAATATGTAATAATTCAATTAAATTTAAGAAAATAGTGACACCATATGCTCAATTTATGAAAAATCAGGTACGATCCAGTCAGCTGCCAACATGACATGATAACATATCTTGAGATCACATTTTTTCTGGCAACCCCAGGAAAAAAAAAAATACAGATCATTAACGAAAAAATCACATTAGTCCATCTCTAATGTTTTTAAAATTACAATGATAGTGCAGTGAATAAAATTTAGTTTTGATTGTGTGTGTGTGTATATGTATACTTTGTTTTAATTATATCTTATTAAAATGTAATTATAATTAGAGTAGAAATTTAAAACTACTATCAACTGTGTTTGAACTACTTGACCTTGTGTAGCCTCGAAGTAGCATTATGATGGGGTAAAAATCTTCTTTTTCCAATAAAAAAAGAGAAATTACATTCTAAAAGTTTCTCAATCATTATTTACTCTTCTTTTTTTTTTTTTTTTGCCCCTTCATCTGACGTAAAAAAGCTCACACATATATAATATCTACGTGTTAGACTCGTAATTTCTTACTTAAGTTAATATTTAAGGGATACTTGAGGTGAGCTGAGTTGAATGGTTTTATCAAAAAACGATTTGATTAAATAAGGGGAAGTTTTTTATTTGGAAAAACGTCCATATTTAGGAAAGTGTGCATATAATAATAAGGAAATGAATTATAAAGACAACTTCATGCAAAAGGGAGATTCCCGATTAATTCTGCCTCCATGTGATGATGCATATATGTCTTGTTTTCCGGTTTTACTTTATTTCTCACAGCTCAAACTTCAACATGCATTTCTGTGTCTTCTTCATTTTAATTAAAAATACAAAACTTGATGTTTTAATGTTTAAACTTTATTTATATGCGAATCATTGTTTCCAAAAATATCAAGTGGATTCAACTTGTGAATTTTGATGCTACTTGTGTCTCATTAGAATATGTGCATTTTTCCTCGTCTGGAATGGAAATATTTCTCTACTCAGGCGTGAAAGCCCAAGCCTGTGTGCATGCGCAACGACGTCGTTTTTATGTCTATGTGTAGCTTCTTTTTAATTTTACAAAGGCCTAGAATCCCATTGGATGCGGATCCGTAATATTAGGCTTTCCATTAAGCCCAATATCCCAATCTAGTTTCCGGCCCAAAATGAAATTCTCTATCGATCAAATCAGAGGCATCATCTTCTTCACTATGACTGGGAAGTCCCCATTGTCGAGTTAGCTGAGATTCGTGGAGTTTTCAGAGTCAAGGGGGGCGTAGTTGATACAGAGGCAGGTATGGCGAATCAGGGGGCCAAGAAACGCAAGGAGAGAACGCTCGCCACATGGCTAGGCTTCGTCTCATCATTATTGTCTGCAATGTATGTATGCTTACTGATCGTTTCACATGCTTTGGGCTCATCCCTCATTTCTTCTTTTCTCAACCAGTCTCTTTGTGTAGC